>NC_069502.1:1090461037-1090528537 GCF_027579735.1 Bombina bombina
ACCTGTCTCTATTTATGCAGCTGTTCTTTCCCAGCCTGTTGTTTTACCACTATGCCACCAGATGGCTTGATCATAGGAAAGGAATATTGTGTTTTTCTGTTTGCTGCGACTTTGGCTCCCTGGCTCCACCTGCTTGCCAGCTGAAACAAATCATGTAATCAGCAGCCTGCTTTATCTGGGAGGTTTGTTTGCAATTCTGTGCCTTGACATTGAGAGTTATACTCTGAATCTTTCTGGTCCTGTTTCCTGTGTGACAATACAGATGTGTTGGATTTCCTGGTTCCTGATTTCTGCTACAATTACTGACTACACTTCTGGATAATCCCTTGGCACTGTGTTTCATTTTTGGACTGATTTCCTGGCAATTGATCTTGCCTAAAACTCTATTTCCTAAAGACTGACTCAGGTACTTTTGTTTGCTTAGTTAAAGCTGCTGCATCACTGAGCTCTACATCAGAATTGGATTGTAATCCTTGCTTGAACTTTGTGACTAGGTATTGCTCCAACTAGAAAATTCAACTTCAGAGTCTTGCTACTAAGTTGCTGTTGTTTTCCAACTACTGCTTATAACATCCTGAAAGCTACAAACTGCAACTTCAAAAACGTTTATTTGTATCAAGGTATTGTGCTCTGAATCTCTAATTCTCTCAAGACTTATTTTCCTCTCAATAACTAGCAGCACCACATTTCTTTATAAAGCACCGGTCTTGTGAAAACACAGTGTGAAGACTTTAAACATTGTAACAAGCTGAAAAGGCTTTAGTGGAAAACTCTTCCCCTTTCTTACTTTTATTTTTTACAGCCTGCTAGTTTGTTTGCTTGTTTCCTGATACTACAAAGTCCCAATTTGCAGTCTATGCAAGTTTCCTGTTTGTTTCTACAAAGTTCCAATTTGCAGTCTATGCAAGTTTCCTGTTTGTTTCAACAAAGTTCCAAATTGCAGTCTATGCAAGTTTCCTGTTTGTTTCTACAAAGTTCCAAATTGCAGTCTATGCAAGTTTCCTGTTTGTTTCTACAAAGTACCAGTTTGCAGTTTATGCAAGTTTTCTTAAAGTACCAGTTCTACAGCATATGCAATTATCCTGTTTGTTATTACAAGGCTCTACATTCCTGCGTGTTATTACACAGTTCCAGTCTACAGCATATGCAAGTATTCCGTTTGTTATTACAAAGCACTGCATTCCTACCTGTTATTACAAAGAACTGTATTCCTGCCTAATACTACAACCTATAGACTTTGTCTTATCTAATTGCATATCTCTACATTGCTTTATCCTATAAATCAAACCATCTCCTTTATTTCCTAAAACGTTGTACCTGTTTAATTATGCCTAAAAGGAAAGACTCACGCAGACAAAACACAACATTAACCCCAAAACCTGACACCTCTGCACAACAGCTCCTTACTCCTGAACCTTCTCCCTTGCAGAGTATGACATAGTACTACCAATAGTATTAAATAAAGCAGCAGTCAGTGAAGGGAGGGCAAACATACAGTACTTGCAATAAAAAAATAAACGAACTGACTTACAGGGGAGGAGGCGGCTTGGAAAGGCTTATGTTGTGGCTCCAGAACAACAGTCAAGTTTAAAAACGGAGCGATGAGTAAACCAGAGTGTTCCATTTCCTCACATACCGCGGAGGTCAGGGAAGACACCAAGGATGGCTGCTTGCAATAAAAAATTAAACGAACTGACATACAGGGGAGGAGGCGGCTTGGAAAGGCTTATGTGGTGGCTCCAGTACAACAGTCAAGTTTAAAAACGGAGCGATGAATAAAACAGAAAACTGACAGTACAAGACCAGAGTGTTCCATTTCCTCACATACCGCGGGGGTCAGGTAAGACACCAAGGATGGCTGCTTTGGAGACTTGGCCACCGCTCCCACGCTGAGTCCCAGCATATCTGCGGCTCCCTCCGCTACTACTCTCCCACAGCTACTACTTTCCCACAGTTACCTACCTTTGAGGTTTTATAAAGTGTCTTGTTTCTCCAACATAGGTGTGTCCGGTCCACGGCGTCATCCTTACTTGTGGGATATTCTCTTCCCCAACAGGAAATGGCAAAGAGCCCAGCAAAGCTGGTCACATGATCCCTCCTAGGCTCCGCCTACCCCAGTCATTCTCTTTGCCGTTGTACAGGCAACATCTCCACGGAGATGGCTTAGAGTTTTTTAGTGTTTAACTGTAGTTTTTATTATTCAATCAAGAGTTTGTTATTTTAAAATAGTGCTGGTATGTACTATTTACTCAGAAACAGAAAAGAGATGAAGATTTCTGTTTGTATGAGGAAAATGATTTTAGCACCGTAACTAAAATCCATGGCTGTTCCACACAGGACTGTTGAGAGCAATTAACTTCAGTTGGGGGAACAGTGTGCAGTCTCTTGCTGCTTGAGGTATGACACATTCTAACAAGACGATGTAATGCTGGAAGCTGTCATTTTTCCCTATGGGATCCGGTAAGCCATGTTTATTACGATGGTAAATAAGGGCTTCACAAGGGCTTATTAAGATTGTAGACTTTTCTGGGCTAAATCGATCAGTTTTAAAACATATTTAGCTTTGAGGAATCATTTTATCTGGGTTTATTGATATTATAATATCGGCAGGCACTGTATTAGACACCTTATTTCTCTGGGGCTTTCCCAAAGCATAAGCAGAGTCTCATTTTCGCGCCGGTGTGGCGCACTTGTTTTTGAGAGGCATGGCATGCAGTCGCATGTGAGAGGAGCTCTGATACTTAGAAAAGACTTTCTGAAGGCGTCATTTGGTATCGTATTCCCCTTTGGGCTTGGTTGGGTCTCAGCAAAGCAGATACCAGGGACTGTAAAGGGGTTAAAGTGTTAAAACGGCTCCGGTTCCGTTATTTTAAGGGTTAAAGCTTCCAAATTTGGTGTGCAATACTTTTAAGGCTTTAAGACACTGTGGTGAAAATTTGGTGAATTTTGTACAATTCCTTCATGTTTTTTCGCAATTGCAGTAATAAAGTGTGTTCAGTTTAAAATTTAAAGTGACAGTAACGGTTTTATTTTAAAACGTTTTTTGTACTTTATTATCAAGTTTATGCCTGTTTAACATGTCTGAACTACCAGATAGACTGTGTTCTGAATGTGGGGAAGCCAGAATTCCTGTTCATTTAAATAAATGTGATTTATGTGATAATGACAATGATGCCCAAGATGATTCCTCAAGTGAGGGGAGTAAGCATGGTACTGCATCATTCCCTCCTTCGTCTACACGAGTCTTGCCCACTCAGGAGGCCCCTAGTACATCTAGCGCGCCAATACTGCTTACTATGCAACAATTAACGGCTGTAATGGATAATTCTGTCAAAAACATTTTAGCCAAAATGAACCCTTGTCAGCGTAAGCGTGGCTGCTCTGTTTTAGTTACTGAAGAGCATGACGACGCTGATATTAATATCTCTGAAGGGCCCCTAACCCAATCTGAGGGGGCCAGGGAGGTTTTGTCTGAGGGAGAAATTACTGATTCAGGGAACACTTCTCAACAGGCTGAACCTGATGTAATTGCATTTAAATTTAAGTTGGAACATCTCCGCATTCTGCTTAAGGAGGTATTATCCACTCTGGATGATTGTGAAAAGTTGGTCATCCCAGAGAAACTATGTAAAATGGACAAGTTCCTAGAGGTGCCGGAGCTCCCAGAAGCTTTTCCTATACCCAAGCGGGTGGCGGACATTGTTAATAAAGAATGGGAAAGGCCCGGTATTCCTTTCGTCCCTCCCCCCATATTTAAAAAATTGTTTCCTATGGTCGACCCCAGAAAGGACTTATGGCGGACAGTCCCCAAGGTCGAGGGAGCGGTTTCTACTTGAAACAAACGCACCACTATACCCATAGAGGATAGTTGTGCTTTCAAAGATCCTATGGATAAAAAATTAGAAGGTTTGCTTAAAAAGATGTTTGTTCAGCAGGGTTACCTTCTACAACCAATTTCATGCATTGTCCCTGTCACTACAGCCGCATGTTTCTGGTTTGATGAACTGATAAAGGCGCTCGATAGTGATTCTCCTCCTTATGAGGAGATTATGGACAGAATCAATGCTCTCAAATTGGCTAATTCTTTCACCCTAGACGCCACTTTGCAATTGGCTAGGTTAGCGGCTAAGAATTCTGGGTTTGCTATTGTGGCGCGCAGAGCGCTTTGGTTGAAATCTTGGTCGGCTGACGCGTCTTCCAAGAACAAGCTACTAAACATTCCTTTCAAGGGGAAAACGCTGTTTGGCCCTGACTTGAAAGAGATTATCTCGGATATCACTGGGGGTAAGGGCCACGCCCTTCCTCAGGATCGGCCTTTCAAGGCGAAAAATAGACCCAATTTTCGTCCCTTTCGTAAAAACGGACCAGCCCAAAGTGCTACGTCCTCTAAGCAAGAGGGTAATACTTCTCAAGCCAAGCCAGCTTGGAGACCAAAGCAAGGCTGGAACAAGGGAAAGCAGGCCAAGAAGCCTGCCACTGCTACCAAGACAGCATGAAATATTGGCCCCCGATCCGGGACCGGATCTGGTGGGGGGCAGACTCTCTCTCTTCGCTCAGGCTTGGGCAAGAGATGTTCTGGATCCTTGGGCGCTAGAAATAGTCTCCCAGGGTTATCTTCTGGAATTCAAGGGACTTCCCCCAAGGGGGAGGTTCCACAGGTCTCAGTTGTCTTCAGACCACATAAAAAGACAGGCGTTCTTACATTGTGTAGAAGACCTGTTAAAAATGGGAGTGATTCATCCTGTTCCACTAAGAGAACAAGGGATGGGGTTCTACTCCAATCTGTTCATAGTTCCCAAAAAAGAGGGAACGTTCAGACCAATCTTAGATCTCAAGATCTTAAACAAGTTTCTCAAGGTTCCATCTTTCAAGATGGAAACCATTCGAACTATTCTTCCTTCCATCCAGGAGGGTCAATTCATGACCACGGTGGATTTAAAGGATGCGTATCTACATATTCCTATCCACAAGGAACATCATCGGTTCCTAAGGTTTGCATTCCTGGACAAACATTACCAGTTCGTGGCGCTTCCTTTCGGATTAGCCACTGCTCCAAGGATTTTCACAAAGGTACTAGGCTCCCTTCTAGCGGTGCTAAGACCAAGGGGCATTGCAGTAGTACCTTACCTGGACGACATTCTGATTCAAGCGTCGTCCCTTCCTCAAGCAAAGGCTCACACGGACATTGTCCTGGCCTTTCTCAGATCTCACGGCTGGAAAGTGAACGTGGAAAAGAGTTCTCTATCCCCGTCAACAAGGGTTCCCTTCTTGGGAACAATTATAGACTCTTTAGAAATGAGGATCTTTCTAACAGAGGCCAGAAAAACAAAACTTCTAGACTCTTGTCGGATACTTCATTCCGTTCCTCTTCCTTCCATAGCTCAGTGCATGGAAGTGATCGGGTTGATGGTAGCGGCGATGGACATAGTTCCTTTTGCGCGCATTCATCTAAGACCATTACAACTGTGCATGCTCAGTCAGTGGAATGGGGACTATACAGACTTGTCTCCGAAGATACAAGTAAATCAGAGGACCAGAGACTCACTCCGTTGGTGGCTGTCCCTGGACAATCTGTCTCAAGGGATGACGTTCCGCAGACCAGAGTGGGTCATTGTCACGACCGACGCCAGTCTGATGGGCTGGGGCGCGGTCTGGGGATCCCTGAAAGCTCAGGGTCTTTGGTCTCGGGAAGAATCTCTTCTACCGATAAATATTCTGGAACTGAGAGCGATATTCAATGCTCTCAAGGCCTGGCCTCGGCTAGCGAGGACCAAGTTCATACGGTTTCAATCAGACAACATGACAACTGTTGCGTACATCAACCATCAGGGGGGAACAAGGAGTTCCCTAGCGATGGAAGAAGTGACCAAAATCATTCTATGGGCGGAGTCTCACTCCTGCCACCTGTCTGCTATCCACATCCCAGGAGTGGAAAATTGGGAAGCGGATTTTCTGAGTCGTCAGACATTGCATCCGGGGGAGTGGGAACTCCATCCGGAAATCTTTGCCCAAGTCACTCACCTGTGGGGCATTCCAGACATGGATCTGATGGCCTCTCGTCAGAACTTCAAAGTTCCTTGCTACGGGGCCAGATCCAGGGATCCCAAGGCGGCTCTAGTGGATGCACTAGTAGCACCTTGGACCTTCAAACTAGCTTATGTGTTCCCGCCATTTCCTCTCATCCCCAGGCTGGTAGCCAGGATCAATCAGGAGAGGGCGTCGGTGATCTTGATAGCTCCTGCGTGGCCACGCAGGACTTGGTATGCAGATCTGGTGAATATGTCATCGGCTCCACCTTGGAAGCTACCTTTGAGACGAGACCTTCTTGTTCAGGGTCCGTTCGAACATCCGAATCTGGTTTCACTCCAGCTGACTGCTTGG
The DNA here is from genome assembly GCF_027579735.1 of Bombina bombina. Classification (NCBI taxonomy): domain Eukaryota; kingdom Metazoa; phylum Chordata; class Amphibia; order Anura; family Bombinatoridae; genus Bombina; species Bombina bombina. Next base: position 1,090,467,419 of record NC_069502.1, read on the forward strand.
AGATTGAACGCTTGATTTTATCGAAGCGAGGATTCTCAGATTCTGTTATCGATACTCTTGTTCAGGCCAGAAAGCCTGTAACTAGAAAGATTTACCACAAAATTTGGAAAAAATATATCTGTTGGTGTGAATCTAAAGGATTCCCTTGGGACAAGGTTAAGATTCCTAGGATTCTATCCTTCCTTCAAGAAGGATTGGAAAAAGGATTATCTGCTAGTTCCCTGAAGGGACAGATTTCTGCCTTGTCGGTATTACTTCACAAAAAGCTGGCAGCTGTGCCAGATGTTCAAGCCTTTGTTCAGGCTCTGGTTAGAATCAAGCCTGTTTACAAACCTTTGACTCCTCCTTGGAGTCTCAATTTAGTTCTTTCAGTTCTTCAGGGGGTTCCGTTTGAACCCTTACATTCCGTTGATATTAAGTTATTATCTTGGAAAGTTTTGTTTTTAGTTGCGATTTCTTCTGCTAGAAGAGTCTCAGAATTATCTGCTCTGCAGTGTTCTCCTCCTTATCTGGTGTTCCATGCAGATAAGGTGGTTTTACGTACTAAACCTGGTTTTCTTCCAAAAGTTGTTTCTAACAAAAACATTAACCAGGAGATTATCGTACCTTCTCTGTGTCCAAAACCAGTTTCAAAGAAGGAACGTTTGTTGCACAATTTGGATGTTGTTCGCGCTCTAAAATTCTATTTAGATGCTACAAAGGATTTTAGACAAACATCTTCCTTGTTTGTTGTTTATTCAGGTAAAAGGAGAGGTCAAAAAGCAACTTCTACCTCTCTCTCTTTTTGGATTAAAAGCATCATCAGATTGGCTTACGAGACTGCCGGACGGCAGCCTCCCGAAAGAATCACAGCTCATTCCACTAGGGCTGTGGCTTCCACATGGGCCTTCAAGAACGAGGCTTCTGTTGATCAGATATGTAGGGCAGCGACTTGGTCTTCACTGCACACTTTTACCAAATTTTACAAGTTTGATACTTTTGCTTCTTCTGAGGCTATTTTTGGGAGAAAGGTTTTGCAAGCCGTGGTGCCTTCCATTTAGGTGACCTGATTTGCTCCCTCCCTTCATCCGTGTCCTAAAGCTTTGGTATTGGTTCCCACAAGTAAGGATGACGCCGTGGACCGGACACACCTATGTTGGAGAAAACAGAATTTATGTTTACCTGATAAATTTCTTTCTCCAACGGTGTGTCCGGTCCACGGCCCGCCCTGGTTTTTTAATCAGGTCTGATAATTTATTTTCTTTAACTACAGTCACCACGGTACCATATGGTTTCTCCTATGCAAATATTCCTCCTTAACGTCGGTCGAATGACTGGGGTAGGCGGAGCCTAGGAGGGATCATGTGACCAGCTTTGCTGGGCTCTTTGCCATTTCCTGTTGGGGAAGAGAATATCCCACAAGTAAGGATGACGCCGTGGACCGGACACACCGTTGGAGAAAGAAATTTATCAGGTAAACATAAATTCTGTTTTTTCTATGGGGTAGACTGGCACTGTTTGCTATAAGTTCTCTCTTTTTATACAGGGCAGTTTAGTTCACCTCTTCTCTGTCTTGGGTGCTCTGTACTGTAAATCAATCGTATACAGTATATATATATATATATATATATATATATTGTGTGTGTGTATATATATATATATATATATATATATATATATATATATATATATATATATTGTGTGTGTGTATATATATATATATATATATATATATATATATATATTGTGTGTGTATATATATATATATATATATATATATATATATAATATGGAATAGAACAAGTTCATGAAAATCATGGGCAGTAATCGTGATATCGAATCGTTGACAGGATAATCGTAATCGAATCGTGAGACCAGTGAAGATGCACACCCCTTATATATATATATATATATATATATATATATATATATATAAAATATTAGAGTTGGTGGATGGAAAAAATTGCAATATTCAAGTGTAGATAGTTAGTATTGAGAATACTCGAGTACCAACTCTCAAGATAACTTGAGAATAAAACTATTTAGTCATGGTGCAGACCCTTTAAATATTATATACATCTAGTAAAAAGAAGAAAATGGCACATGGTAGTGACATTATTAAAGACAGGGAATTCAGCACTCTTTTACAAAATACAAAGACACTTGTATGGGATAAAATATCAAATTTTATGTAGTAAATTGCACACTCACCCTACTAGGGGTCTGAGCTAACACACAGCGCAAGATTAGACAATAAGGAAGTGTCAAAATTATACCATAAACTCAAGCATAAGATAGAAAAAATAATAAATATAATACCTCATGTGAAAACATTCAAACACCAAAATAGACAATAGGACCGGCCCTATGACAATCCAGACTATACAGTGTTAAACAGCAAAGGCTGTAAAAAGTAAGTACCCAGTGTAGGAGCATGCAAGTGAGAATATCGTTTCTCAAGTAAGTATTCAGACCATATCGGTTTTAGTGAAAACTGAACTTATTTTAAACATGATTAACAAATCTCACTTGCCGTATCATACCTAGATAGATACTACTATAGAAACAAGTTATATGGAACTAGAGCGTATACAGTATATACAACATAACATGTATGCATGGATATAGGTATGCAAGAGCGGATACATCACATAGCGTTACTTGTTAATTATTGCAACATTGTTAGAGCCAAGTACAGTCTCTGCTATGAGCAGGTGAAGCGTGTTATAAGGCAGTCTTTGTTAGTATGCACATATGCAGATAGCAGCTGTAGTTGTTATAGAAGCTGGAAAGCAGGCAAGTATTGCAGCAGATGATATGCATAAAATAAAGCAAGTGCTTCAAAGCTGGTGTAGTTAGCAAGCAATATTAGTGAAAGTTAGTCAGCCAATCTTACGGACTGATTCAGACAGTCAGCACAGCCTCCGTGGGCAGCGAGTGAGAAAACAAGACACAGGTGTTATACAAGACAAAGTGTAGGAGGATACTAAGTTGTAAGATAATATCCCTCTGTCAACTACACTTATCCTGAAATTTTGCACACGTAGTTTAACACACCAGACAAGTTCTTTCTTGCATGCACTAACTTCACTTTTGCCTATGCATAGTTCATGTGTTTATAGCCATATAGCACTTCACAACAGCATACGTTATTACCACACTTCAGTGTTGCTCAATCTGCTATTGACATTTTCTCCATTTCATCTTTTGAAGATTATTTTTGAGGTTATCCGCTCGATAGAAAAATCGCTCCGTTCCGTTTTAAAACAAACACCGACAGCATGGATGTCACATGGGCCAATCAGCAGCTAGCCAACACGTGTTTCACCCCTCATCATCAGGGAGACGGGGCTTCCTCAGGGCTTAGTTAGTGAGCATCAATTCACAGGCTTTAAAGCCAGATTAAAACACGCCCTCAGTTACAGGTGAAATAACTTTATTCTTCTATCCCCCATGAAATAGGTCTAAAAGCAGTACAACACTTCCTAGATACAAGAGGAATGGGATATACTGATCACACAAATTTTGTTGTCAAACTATTACAATTTGTACTGGAAAACAACGTTTTCAGTTTTGACAACAAGATTTACAAACAGATCAGAGGGACAGCTATGGGGGCCACTTGTGCCCCCACCTATGCCTGCCTCCACCTAGGTCTTTGGGAAATGGAGGATGTCTTTCAGAAATTAGACTTTAACGAACGTATCCACTTGTGGCTGCGTTATGTGGACGACATGCTACTAATTTGGGAAGGCACAGAAAGAGATCTTAAGAATTTTGTGTCTGAACTAAATGTCAATGATAGAAATATCACTTTAACACTAAATTTCAGCAAAACTGATCTCTCCTTTCTGGATGTCCATATACATGTGGACAAGGATGTACTGGTAACGGAAAATTTCAGAAAAGAGACCGCTACCAAAAGTCTCTTGGAGGCGCATAGTCATCATCCCAATCACCTAATAAGAGGCATTCCAAAGGGCCAGTTTTTGCGTCTGCGTAGGAATTGCTCATCTTTAACAAAATACGATGAGCATGCTACCCAGATGGAAAAGAGGTTTAGAGCAAGAGGCTATTCTAAGAGGATAGTTTCACATGCTAGAAATATAGCAAAAAAAGTGGAAAAAAGTGACCTACTGCTTCCTAAAGAAAGAGAAAAAGATAACCACATCAGACTGATTACGAAATTTAACTGTCATTGGGACAGCATTAAGAACATACTTAAGAAAAATTGGAGTATCCTGATAGGAGATGATAATATAGCTAGAGAAGTGGGAGAATTTCTGATGTTGACAGCAAGAAGAGCCCCAAATTTAAAAGACAAACTAGTTAAGAGTAGGTTTGTCACACCTCAAAAAAACTGGCTGTCCAGACAAAAATTGGTAGGGAATTACCCTTGTAAAAAATGTGTGGCCTGCAAATTTATGTTGCAGACCAAGGTCTTTTCAGCCAATAACGATAAAATATATAAGTTAAAGTATTTTTTTAACTGCAATACAGAAGGTGTTGTTTATCTTCTATCTTGCTCATGCCCCAGTTTCTATGTTGTCAAAGCAAAAAGAATTCTGAAAGACAGAATTCTAGAAAATAGAGATGATATAAAACACAAAGTTCAAACTAGCAGTGTAGCCAGACACTTTGAAATATGTCACAACAGTGTCCCAGACTGCATGAGAGTAACCGGTATCGACAAAGGAATTACCAATGGTAGAGGGGGTAATAATGATAAGACACTAATGCAAAAAGAATGCAAGTGGATTTATGATCTTTCTACTAGGGATACACCGAAATTTTTGGCTATTTCTTTTTTCGTTTTTTTTGCCTGTTATTTTCGGCAAAATGATTGTGTAGCATATTTCAAATTTGATGCTAGCCTAGAGCTGCTTTTTGAGTTCATTTCTTGACTTACTGTTTCTCATATAATAGTTTTCTAGGACTATACTTTATTTGGATAATTGGTAAAATAAATACTGTTAAATCTGATTCTGTTACACAGAACTAAATACAGAATAATACAGTATATTGATATTTAATATTGTTTTAAGTAGGGATGCACCGAAATTTGTTTGCAGAAACATTTTGACTGAAAATGGCATTATCGTTTTTTAGCGTATTATTGTTTTAAGATATTTTTGTCCAATTTTATAGTGTGTTGCTTTCAATAAAAGTGTGGTTATTTTATTTTATTGGCTTGCAGGTTTTCAGTTCAGATTCATTCATAAAATAGTCTAATTATGCAAAAAAAACCTAAAAAAAATAATATTTTAAAATAATTTGGAAAAAAAGACATTTTCTGTTTCTGTTTCGGTTTTCGGCTAAGTGCATCCAGGATTTTCGGATTCGGTTTCGGTCCAGAATTTCCATTTCGGTGCATCACTACTTTCTACCATAGGTTTGGGGTGGTATGAATGAAAAGCTAGATATGGCTAGTTTTCTATAGCTTTATAATTCATTTGGAAAGAATAAAAATTCGCCCTGATTTCATAAGTACCATATATATATATTAATTATGGAATATAAGGAAATGTCTATTTTTACTTATTCAACTTTGTAAATATACTATAAGTTTTATTTTCTTTTAAACACTTTAGCTGCATAAGAATTGTGTTTGAATAACACCTGCTATTTCACCTGTAACTGAGGGCGTGTTTTAATCTGGCTTTAAAGCCTGTGAATTGATGCTCACTAACTAAGCCCTGAGGAAGCCCCGTCTCCCTGATGACGAGGGGTGAAACACGTGTTGGCTAGCTGCTGATTGGCCCATGTGACATCCATGCTGTCGGTGTTTGTTTTACAACGGAACGGAGCGATTTTTCTATCGAGTGGATAACCTCAAAAATAATCTTCAAAAGATGAAATGGAGAAAATGTCAATAGCAGATTGAGCAACACTGAAGTGTGGTAATAACGTATGCTGTTGTGAAGTGCTATATGGCTATAAACACATGAACTATGCATAAGCAAAAGTGAAGTTAGTGCATGCAAGAAAGAACTTGTCTGGTGTGTTAAACTACGTGTGCAAAATTTCAGGATAAGTGTAGTTGACAGAGGGATATTGGCTTACAACTTAGTATCCTCCTACACTTTTTCTTGTATAACACCTGTCTTGTTTTCTCACTCGCTGCCCACGGAGGCTGTGCTGACTGTCTGAATCCGTCCGTAAGATTGGCTGACTAACTTTCACTAATATTGCTTGCTAACTACACCAGCTTTGAAGCACTTGCTTTATTTCTCCAACATTGGTGTGTCCGGTCCACGGCGTCATCCTTACTTGTGGGAATATTCTCTTCCCCAACAGGAAATGGCAAAGAGCACAGCAAAAGCTGCCCATATAGCCCCTCCTCAGGCTCCGCCCCCCAGTCATTCTCTTTGAAGCTCTGAACAAGTAGCATCTCCACGGAGATGGTGAAGAGTATGTGGTGTTAGTTGTAGTTTTTTATTCTTCTATCAAGAGTTTGTTATTTTAAAATAGTGCCGGTTTGTACTATTTACTCTAAAACAGAAAAGGATGAAGAGTTCTCTTTAAAAGAGGAGTATGATTTTAGCAGCAGTAACTAAAATCAATTGCTGTTCCCACGCAGGACTGTTGAGCCCAGAGAACTTCAGTTGGGGGGAACAGTTTGCAGACTTTTCTGCTCAAGGTATGACTAGTCCATTTTCTAATAAGACTGAGTAATGCTAGAACACTGTCATTTTCCCTCTTTGGCATCGGTAAGCCATTTTCTTAGACTCATAACAGAATGAAGGCTTATTAATGGGCTATATACTGGTTGACACTCTTGTGGGCTAAATCGATTGCTTTATTCAATATTTATATGTGGTTTGAAGTGTTTTTAAAACCTGAGAATAATTGGGTAACGTTTTTAGGCACCAGGCAGTCGTTTAGACACCTTCCCAGTCAGGAAGGGCCTTCACTCTAGTAGGCAGAGCCTCATTTTTGCGCCATAATTGCGCAGTTTCTTTTGGATGCAGTGCATGCAGCTTCATGTGAGAGGGTCTGGTGGCCATTAAAAACGTTCCTGGAAGGCTTATTTTTGTGACGAATAACCCCCAAGGACAGGTGAAGCCGCAGCAAACGCTGTGGCTGGGACTGTAGTGGGGTTAAAGTAGCTAATTGATAAAACAGCTCCGGTTTCCTCATTTAAGGGGTTACAAACTTGAAAATTGGGGTGCAATACTTTTAAGGCATTAAGACAGTAGGGTGCAAATTTGGTAAAGATTGGATATTTCCTTCATAGTTTTTCACATATCCAGAAATAAAGTGTGCTCTGTTTAACATTTAAAGAGACAGTAACGGTTTTGTTTAAAAACGGTTTTATTGCATTAATAGCCTGTATAAGCCTGTCTAACATGTCTGTACCTTCAGATAGATCATGTTTTGTATGTATGGAGGCCAAGGTGGTCCCCCCTTCAAATGTATGTGATAATTGTGCCATGGCGTCCAGACAAAGTAAGGACAGTACTGTCACATTTAATAAGGTTGCCCAAGATGATAACTCAAATGAAGGTAGTGGGGATAGTTCATCATCCTCTCCTTCTGTGTCAATACCAGTTATGCCCACGCAGGCGATTCCTAGTACATCTAGCGCGCCAATGCTTGTTACTATGCAACAATTAACGGCAGTAATGGATAATTCTATAGCTAATATTTTATCCAAAATGCCAGCATTTCAAAGAAAGCGTGATTGCTCAGTTTTAAATAAGTAGAGCAGGAGTGCGCTGACGATAATTTATCTGTCATACCCTCACACCAGTCAGAATTGGCAGTGAGGGAGGGTTTGTAGGAAGGAGAAATTTCTGATTCAGGAAGAATTTCTCAACAGGCAGAACCTGATGTTGTGACGTTTAAATTTAAGTTAGAACATCTCCGCGCCTTACTTAAGGAGGTACTAACTACGCTGGATAATTGTGACTCTTTGGTCATTCCAGAAAAATTGTGCAAAATGGACAAATTCCTAGAGGTCCCGGTGCACCCTGATGCCTTTCCGATACCTAAAAGGGTGGCGGACATAGTGACTAAGGAGTGGGAGAAACCAGGCATACCTTTTGTCCCACCTCCTATATTTAAGAAAATGTTCCCCATGGTCGACCCAAGGAAGGACGCATGGCAAACAGTCCCTAAGGTTGAGGGGGCAGTTTCTACGCTAGCCAAACGCACAACTATTCCCATTGAGGACAATTGTGCTTTCAAAGATCCTATGGATAAAAAATTGGAGGGTTTGCTTAAAAAGATTTTTGTTCAGCAAGGTTTCCTCCTCCAACCAATTTCGTGCATTATTCCTGTCACTACGGCGGCGTGTTTTTGGTTCGATGAACTAGAAAAGTCGCTCAATAAGGAGACTCCATATGAGGAAGTCATGGACAGAATTCACGCACTTATGTTAGCTAATTCCTTTATTTTAGATGCCGCTTTGCAATTAGCGAGGTTAGCGGCGAAAAATTCAGGGTTTGCAATTGTGGCGCGCAGAACGCTCTGGCTAAAGTCTTGGTCGGCGGATGTATCTTCCAAGACAAAATTGCTTAATATTCCTTTCAAAGTTAAGACCCTTTTTGGGCCAGAATTGAAGGAGATTATTTCAGACATCACTGGGGGAAAGGGCCATGCCCTCCCACAGGATAGGCCTTTTAAGGCTAAGAATAAGTCCAATTTTCGTTCCTTTCGTAACTTCAGGAACGGACCGTCTCCTAACTCTGCAGCCTCTAGACAAGAGGGTAACGCTTCCCAGGCTAAGCCAGCTTGGAAACCAATGCAAGGCTGGAACAAGGGTAAACAGGCCAAGAAGCCTGCTGCTGCTACCAAGACAGCATGAAGGAGTAGCCCCAGATCCGGGACCGGATCTAGTAGGGGGCAGACTCTCTCTCTTTGCTCAGGCTTGGGCAAGAGATGTTCCGGATCCCTGGGCACTAGAAATAGTCTCTCAGGGTTATCTTCTAGAATTCAAGGAACTTCCTCCAAGGGGAAGGTTCCACATGTCTCGCTTATCTTCAGACCAGATAAAGAGACAGGCATTCTTACATTGTGTAGGAGACCTGTTAAAGATGGGAGTGATACACCCAGTTCCAACAGTGGAACAAGGTCAGGGGTTTTACTCAAACCTGTTTGTAGTTCCCAAAAAAGAGGGAACTTTCAGACCAATTCGGGATTTAAAAATTCTAAACAAGTTCCATCGTTCAAAATGGAAACTATTCGAACAATTTTACCTACAATCCAGGAGGGTCAATATATGACTACCGTGGATTTAAAGGATGCGTACCTACATATTCCTATCCACAAAGATCATCATCAGTTCCTAAGGTTCGCCTTTCTGGAAAAACATTACCAGTTTGTGGCTCTTCCGTTCAGTTTAGCCACTGCTCCCAGAATTTTCACAAAGGTGCTAGGGTCCCTTCTAGCGGTTCTAAGACCGAGGGGCATTGCAGTGGCACCTTATCTAGACGACATTCTAATTCAAGCGTCGTCTCTTTCCAAGGCAAAGGCTCATACAGACATTGTTCTAGCCTTTCTCAGAGCTCACGGGTGGAAGGTGAACGTAGAAAAGAGTTCCCTGTCTCCGTCAACAAGAGTTCCCTTTTTTGGAGCAATAATAGATTCTTTAGAAATGAAGATCTTCCTGACAGAAGTCAGAAAGTCAAAGCTTCTAAACGCTTGTCAAGTTCTTCACTCTATTCTGCAGCCTTCCATAGCTCAGTGCATGGAAGTAGGATTGATGGTTGCAGCAATGGACATAGTTCCTTTTGTTCGAATTCATCTAAGACCATTACAACTGTGCATGCTCAATCAGTGGAATGGGGACTATGCAGACTTGTCTCCCCAGATTCAATTAGACCACTCCGTTGGTGGTTGACTCAGGATCACCTGTCTCAGGGAATGAGTTTCCGCAGACCAGAGTGGGTCATTGTCACGACCGACGCCAGTCTATTAGGCTGGGGCGCGGTCTGGGACTCCCTGAAAGCTCAGGGTCTATGGTCTCGGGAAGAGTCCCTTCTCCCGATAAACATCCTGGAACTGAGAGCGATATTCAATGCGCTCCGGGCTTGGCCTCAACTAGCGAAGGCCGGATTCATAAGATTCCAGTCGGACAACATGACGACTGTAGCTTACATCAACCATCAGGGAGGAACAAAGAGTTCCTTGGCGATGAGAGAGGTATCCAAGATCATCAAATGGGCGGAGGATCACTCCTGCCACCTATCTGCAATTCACATCCCAGGAGTAGACAACTGGGAGGCGGATTATTTGAGTCGTCAGACTTTTCATCCGGGGGAGTGGGAACTCAACCCGGAGGTCTTTGCCCAGTTAACTCAATTATGGGGCATTCCAGACATGGATCTGATGGCGTCTCGTCAGAACTTCAAGGTTCCTTGCTACGGGTCCAGATCCAGGGATCCCAAGGCGACTCTAGTGGATGCATTAGTGGCGCCTTGGTCGTTCAACCTAGCTTACGTGTTTCCACCGTTTCCTCTCCTTCCCAGGCTCGTAGCCAGGATCAAACAGGAGAAGGCCTCGGTGGTTCTGATAGCTCCTGCGTGGCCACGCAGGACTTGGTATGCAGACCTGGTGAATATGTTATCGGCTCCACCATGGAAGCTACCTTTGAGACAGGATCTTCTAGTACAAGGTCTATTCGAACATCCAAATCTAGTTTCTCTGCAGCTGACTGCTTGGAAATTGAACGCTTGATTTTATCCAAGCGTGGGTTTTCAAATTCAGTGATAGATACTCGTCCAAGCCAGAAAACCTGTGACTAGAAAGATTTACCATAAAATATGGAAAAAATATATCTGTTGGTGTGAATCCAAGGGATTCTCCTGGAGTAAGATTAAAATTCCTAAGATTCTTTCCTTTCTCCAAGAGGGTTTGGATAAAGGGTTGTCAGCGAGTTCTCTAAAAGGACAGATTTCTGCTTTATCTGTTTTGTTACACAAACGCCTGGCAGCTGTGCCAGATGTACAAGCTTTTGTACAGGCTTTGGTCAGAATCAAGCCTGTTTACAGACCCATGACTCCTCCTTGGAGTCTAAATTTAGTTCTTTCAGTTCTTCAAGGGGTTCCGTTTGAACCTTTACATTCCATAGATATCAAGTTACTATCTTGGAAAGTTCTGTTTTTGGTTGCTATTTCTTCTGCTAGAAGAGTTTCTGATTTATCTGCTTTGCAGTGTGTTCCACCCTATCTGGTGTTCCATTCAAATAAGGTCGTTTTGCGTACCAAGCCTGGTTTTCTTCCAAAAGTTGTTTCCAACAAGAATATTAACCAGGAAATAGTTGTTCCTTCTCTGTGTCCGAATCCAGTTTCAAAGAAGGAACGTTTGTTACACAATTTAGATGTAGTCCGTGCTTTAAAGTTCTATTTAGAAGCAACAAAGGATTTTAGACAAACCTCATCTTTGTTTGTCGTTTATTCTGGTAAGAGGAGAGGCCAAAAAGCTACTGCTACCTCTCTTTCTGGCTGAAAAGCATTATCCGATTGGCTTATGAGACTGCCGGACGGCAGCCTCCTGAACGAATCACAGCTCACTCCACTAGGGCTGTGGCTTCCACATGGGCCTTCAAGAACGAGGCTTCTTTTGATCAGATATGTAAGGCAGCGACTTGGTCTTCTCTGCACACTTTTGCCAAATTTTACAAATTTGATACTTATGCTTCTTTGGAGGCTATTTTTGGGAGAAATGTTTTGCAAGCCGTGGTGCCTTCTGTTTAGGTAACCTGATTTGCTCCCTCCCTTCATCCGTGTCCTAAAGCTTTGGTATTGGTACCCACAAGTTAGGATGACGCCGTGGACCGGACACACCAATGTTGGAGAAAACAGAATTTATGCTTACCTGATAAATTTCTATCTCAAACGGTGTGTCCGGTCCACGGCCCGCCCTGGTTTTTTAATCAGGTTTGAAAAATTTCTTTCTCTATACACTACAGTCACCACGGCACCCTATAGTTTCTCCTTTTTTTCTCCTAACCGTCGGTCGAATGACTGGGGGGCGAGCCTGAGGAAGGGCTATATGGGCAGCTTTTGCTGTGCTCTTTGCCATTTCCTGTTGGGGAAGAGAATATTCCCACAAGTAAGGATGACGCCGTGGACCGGACACACCGTTGGAGAAAGAAATTTATCAGGTAAGCATAAATTCTGTTTTTATGCATATCATCTGCTGCAATACTTGCCTGCTTTCCAGCTTCTATAACAACTACAGCTGATATCTGCATATGTGCATACTAACAAAGACTGCCTTATAACACGCTTCACCTGCTCATAGCAGAGACTGCACTTGGCTCTAACAATGTTGCAATAATTAACAAGTAACGCTATGTGATGTATCCGCTCTTGCATACCTATATCCATGCATACATGTTATGTTGTATATGCTGTATACGCTCTAGTTCCATATAACCTGTTTCTATAGTAGTATCTATCTAGGTATGATATAACAAGTGAGATTTGTTAATCATGTTTAAAATAAGTTCAGTTTTCACTAAAACCGATATGGTCTGAATACTTACTTGAGAAACGATATTCTCACTTGCATGCTCCTACACTGGGTACTTACTTTTTACAGCCTTTGCTGTTTAACACTGTATAGTCTGGATTGTCATAGGGCCGGTCCTATTGTCTATTTTGGTGTTTGAATGTTTTCACATGAGGTATTATATTTATTATTTTTTCTATCTTATGTTTGAGTTTATGGTATAATTTTGACACTTCCTTATTGTCTAATCTTGCGCTGTGTGTTAGCTCAGACCCCTAGTAGGGTGAGTGTGCAATTTACTACATAAAATTTGATATTTTATCCCATACAAGTGTCTTTGTATTTTGTAAAAGAGTACTGAATTCCCGGTCTTTAATAATGTCACTACCACGTGCCATTTCTCCAACATTGGTGTGTCCGGTCCACGGCGTCATCCTTACTTGTGGGAATATCTCTTCCCCAACAGGAAATGGCAAAGAGTCCCAGCAAAGCTGGCCATATAGTCCCTCCTAGGCTCCGCCCACCCCAGTCATTCTCTTTGCTGTTGCACAGGCAACATCTCCACGGAGATGGTTAAGAGTATGTGGTGTTTAAATGTAGTTTTTTTATTCTACTATCAAGAGTTTGTTATTTTAAAATAGTGCTGGTATGTACTATTTACTCTGAAACAGAAAAGGATGAAGATTTCTGTTTGTGAGAGGAAGATGATTTTAGCAGACAGTAACTAAAATCGATTGCTGTTTCCACATAGGACTGTTGAGATGAAGTAACTTCAGTTGGGGGAAACAGTTAGCAGACTTTTCTGCTTAAGGTATGACTAGCCATATTTCTAACAAGACTGTGTAATGCTGGAAGGCTGTCATTTCCCCTCATGGGGACCGGTAAGCCATTTTCTTTGTCTCAAACAGAATAAAGGGCTTAATATGGGCTATAAAACTGGTAGACACTTTTATGGGCTAAATCGATTGCTTTATTTGGACATTTTATACATGTTTATGCTTATAATTCACACTTATAAACTCGGGGAACGTTTTTTAACGTCAGGCACTATGTTAGACACCTTTTCCAGTCAGGGAGGGCCTTCCCAGTAGTAGGCTGAGCCTCATTTTCGCGCCATTACTGCGCAGTTGTTTTTGAGAGCAAGACATGCAGATGCATGTGTGAGGACCTGAAAGTAGTTGGAAAAGTTTCTAGAAGGCGTCATTTGGTATCGTATTCCCCTCTGGGCTTGGTTAGGTCACAGCAAAGGCTGTAGCTGGGACTGTATAGGGGTTAAATTTGTAAACGGCTCCGGTTCCGTTATTTTAAGGGTTAAAGCTCTGAAAATTGGTATGCAATACTTTTAATGCTTTAAGACACTGTGGTGAAATTTTGCTAAATTTTGAACAATTCCTTCATACTTTTTCACATATTCAGTAATAAAGTGTGCTCTGTTTAAAATTTAAAGAGTCAGTAACGGTTTTGTTTTATAACGGTTTTTGTGCTTTATTGACAAGTTTAAGCCTGTTTAACATGTCTGTGCCTCCGGATAAGCTATGTTCTATATGTATGAAAGCCAATGTGTCTCCCCATTCAAAATTGTGTGATAATTGTGCCATAGCGTCCAAACAAAGTAAGGACAGTACTGCCACAGATAATGAAATAGCCCAAGATAATTCCTCAGATGAGGGGAGTAGACATACTACATCATCTCCTACTGTGTCTACACCAGTTTTGCCCACGCAGGAGGCCCCTAGTACTTCTAGCGCGCCAATGCTTATTACCATGCAACAATTGACGGCTGTAATGGATAACTCCATAGCAAATATTTTATCCAAAACGCCTGCATATCAGAGAAAGCGCGATTGCTCTGTTTTAAACACTGAAGAGCAGGAGGGCGCTGATGATAATTGTTCTGTCATACCCTCACACCAATCTGAAGTGGCCATGAGGGAGGTTTTGTCAGATGGGGAAATTTCAGATTCAGGAAAAATTTCTCAACAAGCTGAACCTGATGTTGTGACATTTAAATTTAAATTAGAACATCTCCGCGCACTGCTTAAGGAGGTGTTATCTACTCTGGATGATTGTGACAACTTGGTCATTCCAGAGAAATTATGCAAGATGGACAAGTTTCTAGAGGTTCCGGTGCACCCTGACGCTTTTCCTATACCCAAGCGGGTGGCGGACATAGTGAATAAGGAGTGGGAGAAGCCCGGCATACCTTTTGTCCCCCCCCCCCCCCCCCCCTATATTTAAGAAATTATTTCCTATGGTCGACCTCAGAAAGGACTTATGGCAGACAGTCCCTAAGGTCGAGGGGGCAGTTTCTACTCTAAACAAGCGCACTACTATTCCTATCGAGGATAGTTGTGCTTTCAAAGATCCTATGGATAAAAAATTGGAAGGTTTGCTTAAAAAGATTTTTGTACAGCAAGGTTACCTTCTACAACCCATTTCGTGCATTGTTCCTGTCACTACAGCAGCGTGGTTCTGGTTCGAGGAACTAGAAAAGTCGCTCAGTAGAGAGACTCCATAAGAGGAGGTTATGGACAGAGTTCACGCACTTAAGTTGGCTAACTCTTTTATTTTAGATGCTGCTTTGCAATTAGCTAGATTAGCGGCGAAAAATTCAGGGTTTGCAATTGTGGCGCGCAGAGCGCTTTGGCTAAAGTCTTGGTCAGCGGATGTATCATCCAAGACAAAATTGCTTAACATCCCTTTCAAAGGTAAAACTCTCTTTGGACCAGAATTGAAAGAGATTATCTCAGACATCACTGGGGGAAAGGGCCACGCCCTTCCACAAGATAGGCCTTTCAAGGCCAAGGATAAGTCTAATTTTCGTTCCTTTCGCAATTTCAGGAACGGACAGGCCTCTAATTCTGCATCCTCTAAGCAAGAGGGTAATGCCTCACAGCCCAAACCAGCCTGGAAACCTATGCAAGGCTGGAACAATGGTAAACAGGCCAAGAAGCCTGCTGCTGCTAACAAAACAGCATGAAGGAGTAGCCCCCGATCCGGGACCGGATCTAGTAGGGGGCAGACTCTCTCTTTTTGCTCAGGCTTGGGCAAGAGATGTTCAGGATCCCTGGGCACTAGAAATAGTTTCTCAGGGTTATCTTCTGGAATTCAGGGAACTACCCCCAAGGGGAAGGTTCCACATGTCTCACTTATCCTCAAACCAAATAAAGAGACAGGCGTTCTTACATTGTGTAGAAGACCTGTTAAAGATGGGAGTGATACACCCAGTTCCAATAAAGGAACAAGGAATGGGATTTTATTCAAATCTGTTCGTAGTTCCCAAAAAAGAGGGAACCTTCAGACCAATTTTGGATTTGAAGATCCTAAACAAATTTCTCAGGGTACCATCGTTCAAGATGGAAACCATTCGAACGATTCTACCCACTATCCAGGAAGGTCAATTTATGACTACCGTGGATCTAAAGGAATGCGTACCTACATATTCCTATCCACAAAGAACATCATCAATTCCTAAGGTTCGCCTTTCTGGACAAACATTACCAGTTTGTGGCCCTCCCATTCGGGTTAGCCACTGCTCCAAGGATTTTCACAAAGGTACTCGGGTCCCTTCTAGCGGTTCTAAGACCGAGGGGCATTGCAGTAGTACCATACTTGGACGACATTCTAATACAAGCGTCGTCCCTTTCAAAAGCAAAGGCTCATACAGACATCGTTCTGGCCTTTCTCAGATCTCACGGATGGAAGGTGAACATAGAAAAAAGTTCTCTGTCTCCGTCAACAAGAGTTCCCTTCTTGGGAACAATAATAGATTCCTTAGAAATGAGGATTTTTCTGACAGATGTCAGAAAGTCAAAACTTCTAAGCACTTGTCAAGTTCTTCACTCTGTTCCACGTCCTTCCATAGCTCAGTGCATGGAAGTAGTAGGGTTGATGGTTGCAGCAATGGACATATTTCCGTTTGCACAAATTCATCTAAGACTATTACAACTGTGCATGCTCAAACAGTGGAATGGGGACTATACAGACTTGTCTCCAGTGATTCAAGTAGATCAGAAGACCAGAGATTCACTCCGTTGGTGGCTGACTCTGGACCATCTATCCCAGGGAATGAGCTTCCGCAGACCAGAGTGGGTCATTGTCACGACCGACGCCAGTCTAGTGGGCTGGGGCGCAGTCTGGGAATCCCTGAAAGCTCAGGGACTATGGTCTCGGGAAGAGTCTCTTCTCCCGATAAACATTCTGGAACTAAGAGCGATATTCAATGCTCTCAGGGCTTGGCCTCAGCTTGCAAAGGCCAGATTCATAAGATTCCAATCAGACAACATGACGACTGTTGCGTATCTCAATCATCAGGGGGGAACAAGGAGTTCCCTGGCGATGAAAGAAGTGACCAAAATAATACAATGGGCGGAGGATCACTCCTGCCATCTATCTGCGATCCACATCCCAGGTGTGGAAAACTGGGAAGCGGATTATCTGAGTCGTCAGACATTCCATCCGGGGGAGTGGGAACTCCACCCGGAGATCTTTGCCCAGTTGACTCAATTATGGGGCATTCCAGACATGGATCTGATGGCGTCTCGTCAGAACTTCAAGGTTCCTTGCTACGGGTCCAGATCCAGGGATCCCAAGGCGACTCTAGTAGATGCACTAGTAGCACCTTGGACCTTCAGCCTAGCTTATGTGTTTCCAGGAGAGGGCCTTGGTGATCTTGATAGCTCCTGCGTGGCCACGCAGGACTTGGTATGCAGACCTGGTGAATATGTCATCGGTTCCACCATGGAAGCTACCTTTGAGACAGGACCTTCTTGTTCAGGGTCCATTCGAACATCCAAATCTGGTCTCCCTCCAGCTGACGGCTTGGAGATTGAACGCTTGATTCTATCAAAGCGTGGGTTTTCAGATTCTGTGATAGATACTCTGGTTCAGGCCAGAAAACCGGTAACTAGAAAGATTTACCATAAAATATGGAAAAGATATATCTGTTGGTGTGAATCCAAGGGATTTCCATGGAATAAGATAAAAATTCCTAAGATTCTTTCCTTTCTGCAAGAAGGTTTGGAGAAAGGATTATCTGCGAGTTCTCTAAAGGGACAGATTTTTGCTTTATCTGTCTTACTACACAAACGACTGGCAGCTGTGCCAGATGTTCAAGCATTTGTTCAGGCTCTGGTTAGGATCAAGCCTGTTTACAGACCTTTGACTCCTCCCTGGAGTCTAAATCTAGTTCTTTCAGTTCTTCAAGGGGTTCCGTTTGAGCCTCTACATTCCATAGATATTAAGTTATTATCTTGGAAAGTTTTGTTTTTGGTTGCTATTTCTTCTGCTAGAAGAGTTTCAGAGTTATCTGCTCTGCAGTGTTCTCCGCCCTATCTGGTGTTCCATGCAGATAAGGTGGTTTTGCGTACTAAGCCTGGTTTTCTTCCAAAGGTTGTTTCTAACAAAAATATTAACCAGGAGATAGTTGTACCTTCTTTGTGTCCTAATCCAGTTTCAAAGAAGGAACGTTTGTTACACAATTTTGATGTAGTCCGTGCTCTAAAATTCTATTTAGAGGCTACAAAAGATTTCAGACAAACATCTTCTCTGTTTGTCGTCTATTCTGGTAAAAGGAGAGGTCAGAAAGCGACTTCTACCTCTCATTCCTTTTGGCTTAAAAGCATCATCCGATTGGCTTACGAGACTGCCGGACGGCAGCCTCCTGAAAGAATCACAGCTCATTCTACTAGGGCTGTGGCTTCTTCATGGGCCTTCAAGAACGAGGCTTCTGTTGACCAGATATGTAAGGCAGCGACTTGGTCTTCACTGCACACTTTTGCCAAATTTTACAAATTTGATACTTTTGCTTCTTCGGAGGCTATTTTTGGGAGAAAGGTTTTGCAAGCCGTGGTGCCTTCCGTTTAGGTAACCTGATTTGCTCCCTCCCTTCATCCGTGTCCTAAAGCTTTGGTATTGGTTCCCACAAGTAAGGATGACGCCGTGGACCGGACACACCAATGTTGGAGAAAACAGAATTTATGCTTACCTGATAAATTACTTTCTACAACGGTGTGTCCGGTCCACGGCCCGCCCTGGTTTTTTACTCAGGTCTGATAATTTATTTTCTCTAACTACAGTCACCACGGTACCATATGGTTTCTCCTATATTTTTCCTCCTGTCCGTCGGTCGAATGACTGGGGTGGGCGGAGCCTAGGAGGGACTATATGGCCAGCTTTGCTGGGACTCTTTGCCATTTCCTGTTGGGGAAGAGATATTCCCACAAGTAAGGATGACGCCGTGGACCGGACACACCGTTGGAGAAAGTAATTTATCAGGTAAGCATAAATTCTGTTTTTTCTTCTTTTTACTAGATGTGTGTGTGTATATATATATATATATATGTGTATGTGTATATATATATATATATATATATATATATATATGTGTGTGACAGGTCCGCAGGGAAGCATTACAAACATTATCAACACAACAGACACACACAAGTTTTGCTTTTAAACATTACTGTGAATCTGCTGGCGAGTGCCAGGTTTTCTGTGTGTTGTGTTGATAATGTTTGTAATGCTTCCCTGTGGACCTGTCACCCAGGCTACTCTGGGGTTAACTGCCTGGGTTGCTGGGAACTTTGCAGCTGCCCTGGGAGCTTCCCAGTTGGTTTGTTTGAAAGTATGCATTGTGTGGGTGCTGGTTTAGGGTCCCAGGAAGGGGGAGACCTTGTCGTGGTCCTGGGCTATATCCTTTGGCGCTAAATGTAACTGACTTCCCCTAGTTTTGTTATTAAACATTACTGTGAATCTGCTGGCGAGTGCCAGGTTTTCTGTGTGTGGTGTGTATGTATGTATGTATGTGTATATATATATATATATATATATATATATATATATATATATATATATATATATATATATATATATAATATATATATATATAATATATATATATATATATGTGTGTGTGTATATATGTGTATATATATCGGTTCTTGTTTAATTTACAGAATGAAAGGATTTTTTTTTTTCTAGCTACAGTTCAAATTGCTTATGAGTTTTGGGTTGTCTGTGATTGTTGGCAGTTACATTTCAGCCTCCCCAGATGATGCTCCGAATGTACAGTATATGTATAATGTAAGATGAAACTAAATAGCATACATAAAACATGCTTCTTCCACTGGTTTCTTTCAGCCTTTAACTGTCACTATTACTATATTCTTGTTTTATTTCTGCAGGTACTATCAAAGTATTGAAAGCCCTGCATGATCTAGGTGTGGAAGCTGATATGGAGACGTACACTAGTTATGTACTAAATGTGTTTGATGACCCAAAGTCTGCTCGGACTGTGTTGCAGGTACGTCATATTTTTACCAATTCATTTTTATGTATGTTGTTAAATACTGTAGGCACTGCGTTTGCTAGACGTGCTATTATATATTGTCTTGTTGATTAGTTATTGAGTTAGAGGAGCTTTATTTTAAAGGCTAGTTTTTTGTTCCTCTTGGGATGATTCAGTGATCTTGACAGCACCAGTGAAAGAACATATTGTATAAAATAGTGGCATGGTGCTTTTTAAATACCGTTTGTGATGATACATAAGAAGGTCCCTCAAAGGATATGTGAGATTGTGCTCTAGAAATATGGTATGTAGCTGCTAAGTATTTCCTGCAGTTCACTGAGGGAACTCAGGGTTGCTTGATCCTTTTTCATACTAAAACATTACCTTTATTGAAGAATTTCTTTTTAAATTGCCTGAAGTTTTGGGGGGTTATCTTTATTTTATTTTGCCATTTAATGAGTAAGGTTTTCAACATATAGTTGATTTCTCTACTAGATTGGAAAAACATTTTTTAATAGTTGCTCGTGGATACCTGGACCAATTTAGCCTGAGGGCTCCATTGCTACAATTTTTTTTAAAGTTTTGAAATACATTGTTCTTCAGCTTTTGCTGTAATTGCTGTCATATAGTCAGTAGAATGATTGTTAACCAATGCTAATGAAATATCATCTTGCTGCCCTTGCACATAAAGGGATACTAAACCCAAATTCTCTTAATATAAGGAGAGTCCACGGCATCATTCCTTACTGTTGGGAAATACTGAACCTGGCCACCAGGAGGAGGCAAAGACACCTCAGCCAAAGGCTTAAGTACCTCTCCCACTTCCTCCATCCCCCAGTTATTCTTTACCTTTCGTCATAGGAGGATGGCAGAGAAGTTTCAGATTCGGAGTAGTTCCTTAGGAAGGGTATCTATGGGACTGGAGTTTTAAGTAGTCTTGTCAGCCTCTCAGTGAGAGCATTGACAAAAGTTAGAGTCTGGAGATGCAGGGAGAGTCTTTCTGCGAACCCCTCCAGACTGCCTGCTAACAGCTCCTAAGCAATCGGTGTTGACGAGTTTCACTGCCTGCTTGTTTTCTCACTCAAGTCCATGTCAGGATCAATGCTACAAGACTGTCACACTTCAGAGGCTGTGTTTCTGTTCCACAGCATGGATTCTGGTAAGATAGTTTCAATTTTTACATATTTTTTAAAAGCTAGAAGACGGGGTCACAGTGTGGATCCTTTTCCATCTAAAGGGGAGGAGAGTCCACGGCTTCATTTATTACTGTTGGGAATTAAGAACCTGGCTACTAGGAGGAGGCAAAGACACCCCAGCCAAAGGCTTAAATACCTCCCCCACTCCCCTCATCCCCCAGTCATTCTTTGCGTTTCGTCGCAGGAGGACGTCAGAGAAGTGCCGAAGATTGGAGTAGTCTATTATGGAGGGTAGTACTCTTCGGAATGGGACTGGAGTTTTAAGTAGTTCTGTCAGCCTCTCAGTGAGAGCCTGGGTGAAATTTAGAGTCTGAAGATGCAGGGAGAATCTTTCTGCGAACCCATCCCGACTCATATTAACAGCTCCACAAGCAATCAGCATTGACGAGTTTCACTGCCTGCTTTTTACACTCAAGTACATGTCAGGACCGAGGCTACTTACCTGTCACACTTGATGGGCCGTGTTCCTGTTCCACGGTGTAGATTCTGGTAAGATTGTTTCATTTTTATTACATAATGATAACATGGAAGATAGGGTCACAGTGTGACGCCTTTTATCTTTAAAGAATCTAGGTTTAATATTTCTGGAAAGGGGATTATTGAACGGGGGGGGGGGGGTTGTACATGATATTGTTTGTGTCATTGCTGCATTATGTGCGAGATGAGGCTCTGGCAATGTGTGGAACTTTCAGGTGATTTACGGGGGAGTATGGCGTGGCCCTTTTTTGGCGCGTTTTCTCCATATGCAGGAGTGGTTCCTTCCGGGCATTCCATGTGACCAGGTGTGGCTTTCTATCTTCCTCTGTTGATCAGCGGCGCAGGAGACGAAACAGGTTTCTGTAGTCCGAGTCATAGGAGGTGGTGAGTGCCCCAGTCATTGGAGGTTATAAAGGTGCCTAATTATTAAGTTAATCTAGTCCTTAATATCAGCGCAAGCTATAGAGGACTCTGACACATTAGAAGGCTCGCCCTCTTGAACTAGGTTTCATTCCTGTGTTTATTGTGCGGACGCTCTGGTAGATAAGCCTGCTTAACTATGTTCCACATGCCTTAATAAAGTTACGACATCTAAGAGCAAACAGATGTCTAGTACTACTGAGCTGTCCACCTCTGAGGGGTCCCCACCGCGTGAGGTGCGTTCCCTGCCTCCATCTCCTATTGCACATGCAGCGCCCCAGGGTCCAACCATTACTCCTGCGGGAGAGATTCGTTGGCCGTCAGATTTTGCGGATCAACTGCAAATGGCGGTATCGAAAGTGATTCATGCCTTACCATGTTCTGCTAAGTGCAAGTGTAGGGCGTATCATGGCGGCCCGGCCCAGCCCAGGGGTTGTCTACGCCTATGGAAATATCAGAGGCATTATACGATGACGAGACCCATTCCGACTCTTCAGAGGAGGCCCCTTCTGGGTCAGAGTCAGTGTCATCTAAACCTCCGCCGCGGTAGAGCCTGACTTTAGGTTTAGGATAGAGAATTTGCGCTTTTTGCTGAAGCAAGTGCTTGCTAATCTGGAGGTTCCAGAGAAACCTGCGATTCCTAAGCTTGATAAGGTATATGAGGGCAGGGTGGTGCCTCAGGCTGTCCCGGTTCCTGTTAAGATGGCTAATATTATTAAGAATGAATGGGAGCGATTAGGTTCTTCCTTTTCCCCTTCTTCAACTATTCCCCTGGAGGATAGTTCGTCGTTTAAAGAGCCCATGGATAAAAAGTTGGAAAACATGTTTCAACACACAGGGTTTGTTTTGCAGCGGCTGTCGCCGGAGCTGCAAAATATTGGTCTGAATCCCTGTGTGAAATGGTCGAGGGGGAGACTTCCATCACGAGATACAGGACAAGATTAAAATTGTTTCATATGTGATGCCAATATGCAAATTATTTGCCTGAATGCTAAGGTGTCAGGTTTTTCCGTTTTAGCTCGCAGGGCTCTGTGGCTAAATTCTTGGTCTGCAGACATGACCTCTAAGTCGAGGCTGTTGTCCCTGCTATTTCAAGGAAAGATTCTGTTCGGTCCAGGATTGGATTTGAACATATCCACGGTTACGGGAGGCAAGGGAGCTTTCCTACTGCAGGATAAGAAGGCTAAGCCAAAAGGATCTACTTTTCGTCCCTTTTGTGCAGACAAGGCCCAGCGCCAGCAGCCCGCCGCGAAAGCGGACCAGTCCAAGGGAACTTGGAAACTGGCTCATTCTTGGAACAAGTCTAAGCAGAGCAAGAAGCCCGCAGAGACAAAATCGGCATGAAGGGGCGGCCCCCGACTGGTCTCTGGACCAAGTAGGGGGCAGATTATCTCTCAGAAGTATGGTTAAAGGACATTCAGGATCTTTGGGCTCTGGATGTTGTCGCCCAGGGCTACATGATAGGGTTCAGATCCCATCCGCCCAGGGGCAGATTCCTCCTATCAAACTGTCTTCAGGACCGGAAAAGAGAGAAGCCTTTCTAGAATGTGTGTGAGATCTCTCCTCTCTAGGTGTCATTGTACCAGTACCCCAAGCAGAAAGGGGTCTAGAGTACTATTCAAATCTTTTTGTGGCTCCAAAGAAGGGCACGTTCCGCCCGATTCTGGACCTAAAGTGTTTAAACAAGTTTGAGTGTTCCATCGTTCAAAATGGAAACGATCAGATCTATTCTGCCCCTAGTTCAAGATGGACAGTTCATGAAAACCATAGACTTAAAGGACGCTTACCTTCATGTGCCAATCCACAGGGACCACTTCAAGTTCCTGAGATTTGCGTTTCTGGACCAACAGTTTGTAGCTCTTCCTTTTGGTCTGGCGACGGCCCAGAGAGTCTTCACGAAGAGACATTGCTGTGGCTCCCTATCTGGGCGACATCCTAGTCCAGGCGCCGTCACTCAGTCTCGCAGAGGATCATTCGAGGGCTGCTCTTCTTTTACTCCAATCTCACGGTTGGAAGATCAACTCAGGCAATAATTCCCTGATTCCCGGAAACAGGGTGAAGTTCCTTGGTACAATAATAAACTCTATGTCCATGAAAATTGTTTTCACAGACTGTCGACGCAGGAAGATTGCGTCCTCTTGTCTTGCCCTTCAGTCCTCAAGCCCCTCGTTGGCTCAGTGTATGGAGGTGATCGGACTCATGGTTTCCAGCATAGACGTCATTCCATTCGTCAGGTTCCATCTCAGACCTCTTCAATTGTGCATGTTGAGACAGTGGAATGGCGATCATTCAGATCTATCACAGCAGATATCCATGGATGCTCGGACTCAGATCTCCCTCTCGTGGTGGATCCTTCCGTAGCAGGCCCTTCTGTGAGATTGTCACCACGGACGCGAGTCTGGCAGGATGGGAAGCTGTTTGGGATTCCAGGATGGCACAAGAAAAATGGCCCTGGGAGGCGTGTCTCCTTCCGATAAATATTCTGGAACTCTGGGCAATCTACAATGCTCTGAAGGCATGGCCTCTTGTGGGGTCGTTCAGCTTCATCAGATTCCAGGCCGACAACATTACCTCAGTGGCTTACATCAACCACCAGGGGGGTACGAGGAGCTCCTTAGCTATGAGGGATATGTCTCAGATCTTGGAGTGGGCGGAGTCCCACAGCTGCTCGCTCAGCGATTCACATTCCAGGTGTGGACAATTGGGAAGCAGACTTTCTCAGCAGGCAATCCTTCCATCCGGGGGAATGGTCTCTTCACCGCAAAGTGTTTGCGGAGATTTGTCTCAGGTGGGGATCGCCGGAAATAGATCTCATGGCGTCCAGACTCAATTGCAAGCTACCCCGATATGGGTCGAGGTCCAGGGATCCCCAGGCATAGCTTATAGATGCCTTAGCGGTGCCTTGGGGGTTCAGCCTATCTTACATTTTTCCACCGTTACCGCTTCTACCACTTGTACTTCGGGTAGTGGCACGCATCAAACAGGAGCGAGCTTCGGCCATTCTGATTGCTCCATCGTGGCCGCGAAGGACGTGGTTTGTGGATCTAGTGGGGATTTCATCCTCCCTGCTGTGGAGGTTACCCTGTCGCAGGGATCTGCTGGAACAGGGCCCATTTCAATATCAAAATCTCGATTCTCTGAGGCTGACTGCGTGGAGATTGAACACCTAGTCTTGGCCAAGAGAGGCTTTTTCGGAAAGTGCGATTGATACTCTAATTCAGGCAAGGAAGCCAGTTACTCATCGCATCTACCATAAGGTGTGGAGGACTTATTTGTCCTGGTGTGAGAAGCATGGATATCCTTTGCATAAGATGAAGGTATCCAGGATTCTGTCCTTTCTCCAAGACGGTTTGGAGAAGGGGCTTGCCGCTAGTTCCTTACTGGGACAGATTGCGGCATTGTTAGCCTTGTTGCATAGGAGACCCGCTGAGCTCCCTGACATCCAATCCTTTGTTCGGGCTCTGTCTAGAATCTGGCCTGTCTTTAGACAGTCTGCTCCCCTATGGAGCTTAAACTTGGTCGTTAAGGTTTTGCAGAGGGTTCCGTTTGAGCCTATGCATTCCATTGACATTAAGATTCTGTCCTGGAAGGTTCTTTTCCTTTTGACAATTGCATTGGCATGCAGAGTATCTGAACTGCCTGCCTTGCAATGTGAGCCGTCTTATCTGGTTTTTCATGCAGAGAAGGCTGTGCTTCGCACTGGTTTGGGGTTTCTTCCCAAGGTGGTGTCTAACCGTAACATCAATCAGGAAATAGTGGTTCCTTCTTTTGTCCTCTTATAAGGAGTGGTTACTTCATATTCTGGATGTGGTTCGTGCCCTGAAGTTCTATCTTCAGGCTATGCAGGATTTCAGACCGTCTACATCGCTTTTTGTGGTGTATTCAGGGAAGCGCAAGGGGCAGAAAGCCTCTTCTACTTCTTTATCCTTTTGGTTGAGGAGCTTGATTCGCTTGGTCTATGAGACAGCGGGACATAAGCCTCCTCAGAGGATCACGGCTCATTCACCTAGAGCTGTGGCTTCATCTTCGGCCTTCAAGAATGAGGCCTCTATGGAACAAATTTGTAAGGCGGCTAACTGGTCCTTCTTACACACTTTTATAAAGTTTTACAAATTTGACGTTTTTGCTTCTGCAGAAGCTGTTTTGGGGAGAAAGGTTTTACGGGTGGTGGTGCCCTCAGATTAGGGTCCACCTTTTCCCTCCCGGTTTCATTCAGTGTCCTCTAGAGATTGGGTATATGTTTCCAACAGTAATGAATGAAGCCGTGGACTCTCCTCCCCTCGATGGAAATGAAATTATCAGGTAAGCACAATTTATGTTTTATCTTAATAGAATCATGGGTTAATATCTCCTGAGGGGGATTATTGAACAGCGGGGGTTAATCAAATTTGATGCTTTGATTTTATGCTGCTTTATGTGTGAGATTTATTGGGCTCAGACGTTTTGTTATGTGGCTGGAAAGCACAGGTTTTTACTTTCACTTTGAACGCTGCACAGCTTGTAGCTTGGCACTCTTTTTCCCATAGCAGGGCCTTACGCACCATGTGACGAGGAGTGGTCTCGCTTTCATTTCCTCTTTCCTGACCGAGCTGGCTATCAGAGAAGTGTTTTATTTTCTCTGTCCTACTGTCATTAGCTTAAGCTATAGAGGATTCTGATATATTTTAGAGGGTACTCCCTCTATTCCAAATAGTAATACCTGTTTATATTGTGAGGAGGTCTTGGTATGCCCGCCCTCTCAACTATGTTCCACATAACTTGAAAACGTTATCAGGTCTAAGAAGGTTAACCCCTTTAGTACCACTAAGCCATCCACTTCTGAGGACTCACCGTCCCGTGAGGTGCTTACCCATCAGTCCTCTCCTTCTACACACGCAGCTTCTCGTAGCACGCCTGATCCTCCATCTGGAGGGATCCTATCCTTTTACCATCAGATTTTACTGCACAGTTAAAAATGGCGGTGTCTGAGGCCCTCAGTGCTTTACCTCACGCTACTAAACGCAAGCGAAAGGTTAAACATAGCTCTCCTTTCCAGGGGTCATCATGTAATTTATTGGATTTATCTGTTCTGACTCAGTTATCCGAGGATGAGTCACACACTCTAAGGCTTCAGAGGGTGAACTTTCTGGGACGGAGTCTGCTGCCTCTAAGCCTCCTGCTGCAGAGGAACCAGCCTTTAGATTTAAGATTGAACACTTACGTTTTCTTCTTAAAGAGGTCCTGTCTACATTAGAGGTTCCAGAGGCCAAGCTGCCTGATGAATCTTTTATTCCTAAATTAGACAGAGTTTACGAAGACAGGGTGGTGCCTTTAACTGTTCTTGTGCCTGTAAAGATGGCAAGCATTATTAAGAACGAATGGGACAGAATTGGATCTTCCTTTTCCCCTTCATCTTCCATTAAAAAATTATTCCCGGTCCCGGACTCTCAATTGGGTTGTGGGGTTCTGTCCCTAAGGTGGATGGCGCTATCTCCACGCTTGCCAAATGTTCTACTATCCAGCTTGAGGATAGCTCGTTGTTCAGAGAGCCGATGTATAAGATATTCCAACATACAAGATACTTGTTTCAACCGGAAGCGGCTGTTGCTTCGGTTTCCTGGAGCAGCAACCTACTGGTGCGACTCCTTATCGGAATTGATCGAGGTGGAGGGTCCCCCTCGACGATATTCAGGAAAGAATGAAAGCATTGAGAATTGCTAATTTCTATTATATGTGACGTAAACATGCAGATTGTTGGCCTAAATTTGAAGGTGTGTGGTTTTTCAATTCAGACCTGTTGGGCGCTCTGGCTGAAGTCCTGGTCTGCTGACATGACTTCTAAGTCCAGACTTCTATCCCTCCCTTTTAAGGGAAAGATTTTATTTGGTCCAGGCCTGGACTCCATTATCTCCACGGTGACAGTGGGCAAGGGTACCTTCCTACCACAGGATAAAAAGAACTAGTCTAAGGGACAAAGTTGTAATTTTCGTTTTTATAAATCCCAATGACAGCAGTCCTCCGCTAAACCTGAGCAAGCCAAGAGTACTTGGAAGCTGGCTCAGTCCTGTAATAAATCCAAGCAGAGCAAAAAGCCAGCTGAGACTAAATCGGCATGAATAGGCGGTCCCCGGTCCTCTTCTTGATCATGTAGGGGGCAGACTGTCGCTCTGAGACGCTTGGTTCAGGGACGTGCAGGATCCATGGGTCCTGGAGGTCATAGCTCAGGGAAACAAGATAGGTTTCAAGTCTTATCCACCCAAAGGCGATTTAGTCTCAGCTGGCTTTTTGCTCTGTTTGGATTTACTCCAGGACTGAGCCCGCTTCCAAGTACTCTTGGTTTGCTCAGGCTTAGCGGAGGACTGCTGTCATTGGGATTTATAAAAACAAAAATTAGAACTTTGTCCCTTAGACTTGTTCTTTTTATCCTGTGGTAGGAAGGTACCCTTGCCCCCTGTCACCGTGGAGATAATGGAGTCCAGGCCTGGACAAAATAAAATCTTTCCCTTTAAAGGGCCTGTGGTCTCAGGAGGTACGCTCCCTCCCGATCAACATTCTGGAACTTTGAGCAATCTTCAATGCTCTGATGGCTTGGCCCCTTCTGGGCTCTTCCCGGTTTATCAGATTCCAATCAGACAATATAACCTTGGTGGCTTACATCAACCATCAGGGGGGAACGAGAAGCTCCCTAGCAATGAGGGAGGTATCTCGAATTCTGGAGTGGGTGGAGGCCCACAGTTGTTTGCTGTCAGCGATCCAAATTCCAGGTGTGGACAACTGGGAAGCGGATTTTCTCAGCAGACAGTCCTTTAATCCGGGGAAATGGTCTCTCCATTCCAAAGTGTTTGCGGAGATATTCAACAAGTGGGGGCGGAGATAGATCTCATGGTGTCTTGTCTCAATACCAAGCTACCCAGATATGGGTCGAGGTCCAGGGATCCTCAGGAGGAGCTAATAGATGCATTAGCAGTGCCTTGGAGGTTCAGTCTAATTTACCTTTTCCCGCCGTTAACACTTCTTCCTCGTGTAGTGCCCCGCATCAAGCAGGAGCAGGCAGTGATACTGATTGCTCCATCGTGGCTGCGAAGGATGTGGTTCGCGGATCTGGTGAGGATGTCATCTTCTCCGTGGAAGTTATCTTGTCGCAGGGAACTGCTGGAACAAGGTCCCTTTGTTCATCAAAATCTAGATTCTCTGAGACTGACTGCGTGGAGATTGAATGCTTAGTCCTAGCCAAGAGAGATTTTTCTGAGAGAGTGATTGATACTCTCATTCAAGCTTGTAAGCCAGTTACTCGTCGCATCTATCATAAGGTGTTGAGAACCTACTACTTCTGGTGTGAAGAGCGTGGATTTCCCTCGCATAAGGTTAAGGTTGCCAGGATCCTGTCTTTTCTCCAGGATGGACTGGAGAAGGGCCTTTCTGCCAGTTCCCTGAGGAGACAGATTTCTGCCCTGTCTGTTTTACTGCACAAGAGGCTATCGGAGCTTCCAGATGTACAATCCTTTGTTAAGGCTCAGATTAGGATCTGACCTGTGTTTAGATCTAAGTCTCCTCCTTGGAGTCTAAATATTGTTCTTAAGGTTTTGTAACTGGCTCCGTTTGAGCCTATTCATGAGATTGACATTAAATTGTTGTCCTGGAAGGTTCTTTTTCTACTAGCTATTGCTTCTGCGCGCAGAGTATCTGAAATTACCGCCTTGCAATGTGAGCCTACTTATCTGGTGTTCCATTCGGATAAGGCTGTCCTACGTACTAAGTTTGGGTCCCTTCCTAAGGTCGTGTCAGACCGCAACATCAATCAAGAGATTGTGGTTCCAAATCCTTTTTCTGCAAAGGAACGTTTGCTTCATAATTTGGACGTGGTTCGCGCCTTGAAGTTCTACCTTCAGGCTACTAAGGATTTTAGAAAAACTTCATCCTTGTTTGTTGTCTATTCCAGGAAGCGTAAGGGACAGAAGGTCTCTTCGACTTCCTTATCTTTTTGGTTAAGGAGTGTTATCCGCCTTGCTTATGAGACAGAGGGACATAAACCTCCTCAGAGGATTACAGATCATTCTACTAGAGCAGTTGCTTCCTCTTGGGCCTTTAGGAACGAGACCTCTATGGATCAGATTTGTAAGGCGGCTACCTGGTCCTCCTTACACACTTTTTCTAAATTTTACAAGTTTGATGTTTTTGCTTCGGCTGAAGCAGCTTTCGGGAGAAAGGGTTTTGCAGGCTGTGGTGCCCTTAGATTAGGGTCCGCCTCTCTTTTTTTCCCTCCCATTATCATTCAGTGTCCTCTTAGAGCTTGGGTATAAGTTTCCCAACAGTAAGGAATGATGCCGTGGACTCTCCTTTTATTAAGTAGGAAGACATAAATTATGCTTACCAGATAATTTTTTCCTTCTGTATAAGTAAAGTCCACGGCCCTCGTCTGTGGGCGGCCCTCTAAATTATATATTTTAATTCTAGCACAATTTATACCCTGATGTTTCTCTTACTGTGCCTTGTTTTCTCGGCAGAATGACTGGGGGATGGGAGAAGTGGGAGGGGTATTTAAGCCTTTGGATGGGGTGTCTTTGCCTCCTCCTGGTGGCCAGGTTCAGTATTTCGCAACAGTGAGGAATGATGCCATGGACTCCTTATACAGAAGGAAATTAAATTATCTGGTAAGCATAATTTGTTTTTTTCTTTAATGGTTCAGATAGAGCATGCAATTTTAAGCAACTTTCTAATTTACTCCTATTATCAATTTTTCTTTATTCTCTTGCTATCGTTATTTGAAAAGCAAGAATGTACCTGGGCTACTGAACCAAAATTGGGCCGGCTCTTTATCTTTGAGTCCTGCTTTTTCAAATAAAGATAGCAAGAGAACGAGGAGAAATCGATAATAGGAGTAACTTAGAAAGTTGCTTAAAATTGCATGCTCTATCCGAATCATGAAAGGAAAAAAAAATGGGTTTAGTATCCCTTTAATGGAAATTCTGTTCACCATGAGTAAATCACTAGATTGTTATGATTAATATATTTTCTACTTACCTGGTATATTCAGTAACTAATGGCAATATTTCCATTTGCCTATCAGGTAGGTAGAAGTGTTTGGATTTAGAAATGTGAATGAGTGTAATGTCTGGGAAACCAAATAGGCAAGAGACGAACACAAACAAGGTGTACTTGGACAGGCCTTCATATGATATATAATTTAATTTAACATATGAGCAAATTTGATTTTTTTTTTCATAGCATAATTCTAATTATCTTGCAAACTCTTTTTCCTATTCAAGAGCTAGTTATATGGAAAATCCATAAATTTCACTTATTCCAACTGTGAAATAATTTTCCTCTTTTTCCCAGGAAAGTGGCTGCCCATTTAATGCCAACTGGTTTCTTTTGTCAGAACTCCGTAATGAAGCATCACAAGGAAATCTTGAAAATGTGTACTCTCTATGTAAGTAATTTTTTTTTTTTTTTTTTTTTTAATGTTTACTGTGTGTGTATGCTTTGATGTTGTTAAAGGACCAGTAAACACAGCAGATTTGCATAATCAACGGATGCAAGATAACAAGACAATACAATAGCATTTACTCTGAATTTCAAATGAGTAGTAGATTCTTTTTTAACACATTTCAAAGTTATGTATATTTCCACTCCCCCTGTACCATGTGATAGCAATCAGCCAATCACAAATGCATATACGTATAGTCTGAGTTCTTGCACATGCTCAGTAGGAGTTGGTGACTCAAAAAAATGTAAATATAAAAGACTGTGCACATTTTTTTTTATGGAAGTAAATTGGAAAGTTGTTTAAAATTACATGCTGTATCAGAATCATGAAAATGTAATAAAACCTGAGTGTCCCTTTAAGGAAATATTTATACTTTAATTATGCGTAGCAGTAGAAAAGTTTAAGAAAATAAATAGCATGCTATAATCTGTCAGAGCATGTCATTTTAAGACTAGTCCCATTGCTTGGATAAGAGAAACTTGGAATGAAAAGTTGAATTAATGAGTGCCCGATTTTTTTTTTTTAAATACTATTAAAAACAGGGACACTTTCACTCATTAAACTTTACAATGCAGCGTTGTTTT
This sequence comes from Bombina bombina, assembly GCF_027579735.1. Classification (NCBI taxonomy): domain Eukaryota; kingdom Metazoa; phylum Chordata; class Amphibia; order Anura; family Bombinatoridae; genus Bombina; species Bombina bombina. Next base: position 1,090,499,288 of record NC_069502.1, read on the forward strand.
TTTTTTAATCCTTAGATTTTTTTCTATGAAACAGAGACCGGCGATACTCCGCCCGCAGCTCCTCTGTACTTTCATCATCAATGATGGACCCGGCTTCCTCCAATCATGGCGTGCACCCCGGAAGGTGTCCATCTCGTGAGACCATGCAACATTTGGAGGAAGCCGTTTCATCATCGTTATCAGCATGAGAAGTGGGTGGAAGATCGCCGGTCTGGGTTTCCTAAAGAAAAAGGTAAGTATTTAAAAAAAAACAAAAAAAAAACAAAAACGCTGCAATGTAAAGTTTAATGAATATGCAACTGTTTTTAACAGTAATTTTAAAAAACGGGCACTCATTCATGAAACTTTACATTCACTTTAATGTATTGTACAGGTATATGTATTACAGTTTGCACACTTAGAACAATGTATTGAGTGGAAAAGTTGTATTTTAATTGGTTTCTATTTTAGATGCCTTTTGTAACTGTACTTTCTTTCCCAGTTGAACAGCAATTCCAAGCATCTATGCTTGCCAATGGAGATACTACTTGACATTGTCCTGTTATGCTGACGGAAAATGAATTAGGGCTATTGTAGTTTTGAAAATTACATGCTCTGATTCGTGAGCCGATTGGTAGCAGCAGTTGATCCCTCCAATCACCAACTGTGTCTAAAGGGACAGCCTACTCCAAATTTTTATTGTTTAAAACAATAGATAATCCCTTTATTACCCATTCCCCAGTTTTGTATAACCAACACGGTTATATTTATATACTTTTATCTCTGTGATTACCTTCTATCTAAGCCTCTGCAGACTGCCACCTTATTTCAGGGCTATTAATTTATCTGTTGACTTGCATTTTAGCCAATTAGTGCGGTGTCCTGCACAATGTTATCTATATGGCACACACATAACTTATCAGTGCTATGTTGTGAAAAGCTAATAAAATGCATGTGATGAGAGGCTGTCTGTAGGGTCTTAGAAACGGGCAGAACATGAGAGATTTAAATATTATAAAGTATATTAATACAACAATGTTGGTTGTGCAAAGCTGGGGAATCGGTAGTAAAGGCGTTATCTAACTTTTTATACAATAACAATTTTGGTGTAGACTTTCCATTTAACCTCCACAAGCATTACAGCGCCAGAGTTAAACACAGAGTTCCTTGGTGGAACTGAAGTGAATTTTGAAAAGTCTTAAAATTACACGGTCTGTCCGAATCATGCAAGTTTATTAGTGTCTTTCATATCCCTTTAACTAATACCTGCATTAAGTTAGCACATGTGTTTTTCTCCCTTTAGACAACAGACACTTGGGATCAGACTGGTTTTTTTAAGATAATGTCCATAACAAGAATAGAACAATTTTTAAATCAGGTGTGCTAGCTGGAGGCGCTGGTTCAGCTTGTATCAGTCGTTGGTATCTTCCTTTCCTTCCTCGGTTGTATAACTAGTGTATATTGCAGGTTACTGGCTCCTTCCCAATATGAAAAGACAATATCACAGATTCAGTAAAAAAGTTTGTCTTTATTTGGCTCTACGCAAAAGCGTTTCAACGGTCCCAGCCGTCTTTCTCAAGAGCAATAAAAACCATGCTTTGGTTTGTAAAGCACTTGTATTGCTCTTGAGAAAGACGGCTGGGACCGTTGAAACGCTTTTGCTTTGAGCCAAATAAAGACAAACTTTTTTACTGAATCTGTGATATTGTCTTTTCATATTGGGAAGGAGCCGGTAACCTGCAATATACACTAGTTATACAACCGAGGAACGAAACGAAGATACCAACGACTGATTCAAGCTGAACCAGCGCCTCCAGCTAGCACACCTGATCTATTCACACAGACCTTGGGAGAGACTGTGGGACGGCTGCGGTTCACCAGAAGGGGAAAGTATTAATACATATTATACACCTGTTAAAATTTTTTAAAGCATTCAAAAAAGAAACATGGATATTTTAATGAATTCTCTGTAATTCAGCTCTCAAAGGGAATTGAAAATGATGAATTTTAAACTTTATCATATCACTGAAATGTTCTTGTAAATTGTGGCTGTGCTACTATCTGTAATAATTGTAGTTTATGAATGTAAAATACTTTTTACTGAGTATATTTGATTTACTTTACAGTATCGTCTGCAGATACTTCCCCTGTCGATTTGACTAATTTTAGAGGTAGTCTCATTTCTGGGTTTAAGAGGTAAGTCTAAATCTTGTTAATGTATCCTAATTGAAAAAACACACAATATAATGCTAATGAATGTTTATCGCTGCTTACCCCATTCAATATCCGTCCCTGGCACAGCAGGACGTTCTCATTACTAGTGGTGCTTGGGCTCGGACGACGTTCTTAAAGATTTCCTAGGTCAGCCCTGTACACAACTTTCCTTCTGAAATGCTGGTGATAACTTTAAAAATGTTTCGGCTATGGAGTAGGGTGGTTCTAACAAAACTAATTTCTTTCATGTAATTAGCAAGAGTCCATGAGCTAGTGACGTATGGGATATACATTCCTACCAGGAGGGGCAAAGTTTCCCAAACCTCAAAATGCCTATAAATACACCCCTCACCACACCCACAAATCAGTTTTACAAACTTTGCCTCCTATGGAGGTGGTGAAGTAAGTTTGTGCTAGATTCTACGTTGATATGCGCTCCGCAGCAGGTTGGAGCCCGGTTTTCCTCTCAGCGTGCAGTGAATGTCAGAGGGATGTGAGGAGAGTATTGCCTATTTGAATTCAATGATCTCCTTCTACGGGGTCTATTTCATAGGTTCTCTGTTATCGGTCGTAGAGATTCATCTCTTACCTCCCTTTTCAGATCGACGATATACTCTTATATATACCATTACCTCTACTGATTCTCGTTTCAGTACTGGTTTGGCTTTCTACTACATGTAGATGAGTGTCCTGGGGTAAGTAAGTCTTATTTTCTGTGACACTCTAAGCTATGGTTGGGCACTTTTATATAAAGTTCTAAATATATGTATTCAAACATTTATTTGCCTTGACTCAGGATGTTCAAACATTCCTTATTTCAGACAGTCAGTTTCATATTTGGGATAATGCATATGAATAAATAAATTTTTTTTTTCTTACCTTAAAATTTTACTTTTTTTCCTATGGGCTGTTAGGCTCGCGGGGGCTGAAAATGCTTCATTTTATTGCGTCATTCTTGGCGCGGACTTTTTTGGCGCAAAAAGTTTTTTCTGTTTCCGGCGTCATACGTGTCGCCAGAAGTTGCGTCATTTTTGACGTTTTTTGCGCCAAAAGTGTCGGCGTTCCGGATGTGGTGTCATTTTTGGCGCCAAAAGCATTTAGGCGCCAAATAATGTGGGCGTCTTTTTTTGGCGCTAAAAAATATGGGCGTCACTTTTGTCTCCACATTATTTAAGTCTCATTATTTATTGCTTCTGGTTGCTAGAAGCTTGTTCACTGGCATTTTTTCCCATTCCTGAAACTGTCATTTAAGGAATTTGATCAATTTTGCTTTATATGTTGTTTTTTCTATTACATATTGCAAGATGTCCCAGATTGACACTGAGTCAGAAGATACTTCTGGAAAAACGCTGCCTGGTGCTGGATCTACCAAAGTTAAGTGTATCTGTTGTAAACTTGTGGTATCTGTTCCTCCAGCTGTTGTTTGTAATGAATGTCATGACAAACTTGTTAATGCAGATAATATTTCCTTTAGTAATGTTACATTACCTGTTGTGGTTCCATTAACATCTAATACTCAGAGTGTTCCTGTTAACATAAGATATTTTGTTTCTAAATCTATTAAGAAGGCTATGTCTGTTATTCCCCCTTCTAGTAAACGTAAAAGGTCTTTTAAAACTTCTCATTTTTCAGATGAATTTTTAAATGAACATCATCATTCTGATTCTGATAGTGGTTCCTCTGGTTCAGAGGATTCTGTCTCAGAGGTTGATGCTGATAAATCTTCATATTTATTCAAAATGGAATTTATTTGTTCTTTACTTAAAGAAGTCTTAATTGCATTAGAAATAGAGGATTCTGGTCCTCTTGATACTAAATCTAAACGTTTAAATAAGGTTTTTAAATCTCCTGTAGTTATTCCGGAAGTTTTTCCTGTCCCTGATGCTATTTCTGAAGTAATCTCCAGGGAATGGAATAATTTGGGTAATTCATTTACTCCTTCTAAACGTTTTAAGCAATTATATCCTGTGCCATCTGACAGATTAGAATTTTGGGACAAAATCCCTAAGGTTGATGGGGGTGTCTCTACTCTTGCTAAACGTACTACTATTCCTACGGCAGATAGTACTTCCTTTAAGGATCCTTTAGATAGGAAGATTGAATCCTTTCTAAGAAAAGCTTACTTATGTTCAGGTAATCTTCTTAGACCTGCTATATCTTTAGCGGATGTTGCTGCAGCTTCAACTTTTTGGTTAGAAGCTTTAGCGCAACAAGTAACAGATCATAACTCTCATAGCATTGTTAATCTTCTTCAACATGCTAATAACTTTATTTGTGATGCCATCTTTGATATCATTAGAGTTGATGTCCGGTATATGTCTCTAGCTATTTTAGCTAGAAGAGCTTTATGGCTTAAAACTTGGAATGCTGATATGTCTTCTAAGTCAACTTTGCTTTCCCTTTCTTTCCAGGGTAATAAATTATTTGGTTCTCAGTTGGATTCTATTATCTCAACTGTTACTGGAGGGAAAGGAACTTTTTTACCACAGGATAAAAAATCTAAAGGTAAATTTAGGTCTAATAATCGTTTTCGTTCCTTTCGTCACAATAAGGAACAAAAGCCTGATCCTTCGCCCTCAGGAGCGGTATCAGTTTGGAAACCATCTCCAGTCTGGAATAAGTCCAAGCCTTTTAGAAAACCAAAACCAGCTCCCAAGTCCACATGAAGGTGCGGCCCTCATTCCAGCCCAGCTGGTAGGGGGCAGATTACGATTTTTCAAACAAATTTGGATCAATTCAATTCACAATCTTTGGATTCAAAACATTGTTTCAGAAGGGTACAGAATTGGCTTCAAGATAAGGCCTCCTGCAAAGAGATGTTTTCTTTCCTGTGTCCCAGTAAATCCAGCAAAGGCTCAAGCATTTCTGAAATGTGTCTCAGATCTAGAGTTGGCTGGAGTAATTATGCCAGTTCCAGTTCTGGAACAGGGGCTGGCGTTTTATTCAAATCTCTTCATTGTACCAAAGAAGGAGAATTCCTTCAGACCAGTTCTGGATCTAAAAATATTGAATCGTTATGTAAGAATACCAACATTCAAAATGGTAACTATAAGGACTATTCTGCCTTTTGTTCAGCAAGGGCATTATATGTCCACAATAGATTTACAGGATGCATATCTGCATATTCCGATTCATCCAGATCACTATCAGTTTCTGAGATTCTCTTTCCTAGACAAGCATTACCATTTTGTGGCTCTGCCGTTTGGCCTAGCAACAGCTCCAAGGATTTTTATAAAGGTTCTCGGTGCCCTTCTGTCTGTAATCAGAGAACTGGGTATTGTGGTATTTCCTTATTTGGACGATATCTTGGTACTTGCTCAGTCTTCACATTTAGCAGAATCTCATACGAATCGACTTGTGTTGTTTCTTCAAGATCATGGTTGGAGGATCAATTTACCGAAAAGTTCATTGATTCCTCAAACAAGGGTTACCTTTTAAGGTTTCCAGATAGATTCAGTGTCCATGACTCTGTCTTTGACAGACAAGAGACGTCTAAAATTGATCTCAGCTTGTCGAAACCTTCAATCAAAATCATTCCCTTCGGTAGCCTTATGCATGGAAATTCTAGGTCTTATGACTGCTGCATCGGATGCGATCCCCTTTGCTCGTTTTCACATGCGACCTCTTCAGCTCTGTATGCTGAACCAGTGGTGCAGGGATTACACAAAGATATCTCAATTAATATCTTTAAAACCGATTGTACGACACTCTCTGACGTGGTGGACAGATCACCATTGTTTAGTTCAGGGGGCTTCTTTTGTTCTTCCGACCTGGACTGTAATTTCAACAGATGCAAGTCTGACAGGTTGGGGAGCTGTTTGGGGGTCTCTGACAATGTCACAACTGTGGCATACATCAATCATCAAGGAGGGAGTCACAGTCCTCTGGCTATGAAAGAAGTATCTCGAATACTGGTATGGGCGGAATCCAGCTCCTGTCTAGTTTCTGCGGTTCATATCCCAGGTATAGACAATTGGGAAGCGGATTATCTCAGTCGCCAAACGTTACATCCGGGCGAATGGTCTCTTCACCCAGAGGTATTTCTTCAGATCGTTCAAATGTGGGGACTTCCAGAAATAGATCTGATGGCTTCTCATCTAAACAAGAAACTTCCGAGGTATCTGTCCAGATCCAGGGATCCTCAAGCGGAAGCAGTGGATGCATTGTCACTTCCTTGGAAGTATCATCCTGCCTATATCTTTCCGCCTCTAGTTCTTCTTCCAAGAGTAATCTCCAAGATTCTGAAGGAATGCTCGTTTGTTCTGCTGGTGGCTCCAGCATGGCGTCACAGGTTTTGGTATGCGGATCTTGTCCGGATGGCCTCTTGCCAACCGTGGACTCTTCCGTTAAGACTAGACCTTCTGTCGCAAGGTCCTTTTTTCCATCAGGATCTCAAATCCTTAAATTTAAAGGTATGGAGATTGAACGCTTGATTCTTAGTCAAAGAGGTTTCTCTGACTCTGTGATTAATACTATGTTACAGGCTCGTAAATCTGTATCTAGGGAGATATATTATAGAGTCTGGAAGACTTACATTTCTTGGTGTCTTTCTCATCACTTTTCCTGGCATTCTTTTAGAATTCCGAGAATTTTACAGTTTCTTCAGGATGGTTTGGATAAAGGTTTGTCTGCAAGTTCCTTGAAAGGACAAATCTCTGCTCTTTCTGTTCTTTTTCATAGAAAGATTGCTAATCTTCCTGATATTCATTGTTTTGTACAAGCTTTGGTTCGTATAAAACCTGTCATTAAGTCAATTTCTCCTCCTTGGAGTTTGAATTTGGTTCTGGGGGCTCTTCAAGCTCCTCCGTTTGAACCTATGCATTCATTAGACATTAAATTACTTTCTTGGAAAGTTTTGTTTCTTTTGGCCATCTCTTCTGCTAGAAGAGTTTCTGAATTATCTGCTCTTTCTTGTGAGTCTCCTTTTCTGATTTTTCATCAGGATAAGGCAGTGTTGCGAACTTCTTTTCAATTTTTACCTAAGGTTGTGAATTCTAACAACATTAGTAGAGAAATTGTGGTTCCTTCATTATGTCCTAATCCTAAGAATTCTAAGGAGAGATCATTCCATTCTTTGGATGTAGTTAGAGCTTTGAAATATTATGTTGAAGCTACTAAGAATTTCCGAAAGACTTCTAGTCTATTTGTTATCTTTTCCGGTTCTAGGAAAGGTCAGAAGGCCTCTGCCATTTCTTTAGCATCTTGGTTGAAATCTTTAATTCATCATGCTTATGTTGAGTCGGGTAAAACTCTGCCTCAAAGGATTACAGCTCATTCTACTAGGTCAGTTTCTACTTCCTGGGCATTTAGGAATGAAGCTTCGGTTGATCAGATTTGCAAAGCAGCAACTTGGTCTTCTTTGCATACTTTTACTAAATTTTACCATTTTGATGTATTTTCTTCTTCTGAAGCAGTTTTTGGTAGAAAAGTACTTCAGGCAGCTGTTTCAGTTTGATTCTTCTGCTTATAATTTCAGTTTTTTTCATTATAAGATTTAAACTTTATTTTGGGTGTGGATTATTTTCAGCGGAGTTGGCTGTCTTTATTTTATCCCTCCCTCTCTAGTGACTCTTGCGTGGAAGATCCACATCTTGGGTAATCATCCCATACGTCACTAGCTCATGGACTCTTGCTAATTACATGAAAGAAAACATAATTTATGTAAGAACTTACCTGATAAATTCATTTCTTTCATATTAGCAAGAGTCCATGAGGCCCACCCTTTTTTTGTGGTGGTTTTGATTTTTTTGTATAAAGCACAATTATTCCAATTCCTTATTTTTTATGCTTTCGCACTTTTTTTCTTATCACCCCACTTCTTGGCTATACGTTAAACTGATTTGTGGGTGTGGTGAGGGGTGTATTTATAGGCATTTTGAGGTTTGGGAAACTTTGCCCCTCCTGGTAGGAATGTATATCCCATACGTCACTAGCTCATGGACTCTTGCTAATATGAAAGAAATGAATTTATCAGGTAAGTTCTTACATAAATGATGTTATCTAACCACTGTGCTAAAAACAATCTGTCATATCCAAATGCTGCCATGCAATCATTTTGACACAGCTTCTGATTGGCTGGAAGCAATGTGTAGCAATTTTATATAAGCAACCTGTAGAGGGAGCTTTAGTGTCCAGTAGCTTCATCCACTCTATGATAAACTAATCTCGCCAATAATCACTATTTAATAAGACGACTATACATCAACTCAATCTATCTTTGTATAAGAGACATACAAACAGTGTGCACTAGCAGTTGTAATTGGAAGCAGAGCTGTAGGTGTTCCCTGTATCAGCTAAAACCCCATCTACAAGTTGCTTGTATAACCTTTGCTACAGAAACTGCTGACATATAGCGCTCAGAAAGGAGCCAAGTTTAAATCGAGACACTTTTTTTTTTTTTTTTTAATTTTTTTTTTTTATGGCTGATACCATAGGACTGTATTAGTTTTTGTCCTGTAGCTAAGAAAACACTGTTAGCTGTTTTTAGTTGAAATTTCCAGTACTTTCTAGGATAGGAAAACCCATGTTTTCTTAACTGACTTTTTGCCAAGGATTTCTTGACTCTTAATTTTGTGTGTCACGATTTCTCAAGCACTATATAAATGGCTACTGTGGCTGCACAACTGACCCTCACAATTTAACTGACAAAACAGCTTCTACACTGGTCTAACATCTGACTTTAGTGCTAGTCTATTTAAAAAAAAAAATAGCCAGTCTTTTAAAACAAATTAAGATCCCTTTTACTGCAATTACTTATCAATAGCTAAACGCCACCCACCATATTGCTTTTTGGAGGAGCCAATCCAGGCTTAAAGGGACACTGAACCCAATTTTTTTTCTTTCGTGATTCAGACAGAGCATGCAATTTTAAGCAATTTTCTAATTTACTCCTATTATCAAATTTTCTTCATTCTCTTGGTATCTTTATTTGAAATGCAAGAATGTAAGTTTAGATGCCGGCCCATTTTTGGTGAACAACCTGGGTTGTCCTTGCTGATTGGTGGATAAATTAATCCACCAATAAAAAAGTGCTTTCCAGAGTTCTGAATAAAAAAAAGCTTAGATGCCTTCTTTTCAAATAAAGTTAGCAAGAGAATGAAGAAAAAATGATAATAGGAGTAAATTAGAAAGTTGCTTAAAATTGCATGCTCTATCTGAATCATGATAGAAAAAAATGTGTGTACAGTGTCCCTTTAAGTCTGCAGACAGCAAGGCTAGTCTTGGCTATAATGTTAATATAGAGTGCATTGTTTAGCGGTTATCTCATAAAGCCAATTAGGGACACACATGTAGCAGAGTTGACCTTGAGAAGCAAGCAGGGTGGAATTTAAATTCTTAAAGGGACATTAAACACTAAATACATGCTAGATAGAATGATGCATTCAAAGAAAAGGTTAGTCCATGACTAACATGTAGATGTATTTTTTAAAGTGTCATTAGTTGTTTAAAAAGTGATAATATAAGAGATAAGTTTTAGTGTCTATAAAACACTGGGAGCTGCTATGTTATAACTTGTGTTACCTTCTCTGCTGTGGCCAATTAGGGTCAGTTATAAATAGGTCACTAGAGTGTGCAGCCAATGGTTGTGCGGGATTTAACAGTGTTCTGCACTTCCATTTCTAACAGGAACTGAAAAGCTCACAATTTCAGAATGGAATTACAGGCAAAGAGGACAAAATAAATAATGAAAGTATATTGCAGAGTTGTTTTATTATATACAGTTTATCATTTTATATTACCATCTCAAAGTGTTTAATGTCCCTTTAAGCTTCATTACATTTCAGAGCTACATTAAATGAAAAGGTGCAAAATAAATGGAGTATATTGCAAAGTTGTTGTTTTTTTTTTTTTTAATTATGCATTACTAAACATTTTACATACACATCTCAAGGCGTTTACTGCCCCTTTAAACCAAATTAATTTGCTTATAAACTATTTGTATCTGACCCTTACTATCACTTTAATGCTGCTCCAGTGTCGTTATGCTTTGACAGTTGTTTTTTTTCCTGAAAGTCACCTATACCTAGGGTGACCATATTGCCGCTTTAAAAAGGGACACATGGGGGTGGCGGAGCCAATCACAGAGGCAGACGGACGTGTTTTTACAGAGCTCTAGGCCCTTAGATATTGTTTTATACTTTAAATCACATTTAGGGGGTCTGAGCCTTTATTATAACGTACTAGATAAACAACTTATCCCTATTTTCGCCTAAAAGTATGAGATAAATCTTCCGGAGCGCGCACTGCTGGAAAAATTTTCATCCGCTCTCTAGGTTCAGCCTCGTGGAGCCACCAGAGAATACCGGCACTTAAATCATATTAACATGGAAGCCCTAGACTTATGGGAGCATCAAACCCAGCAGCTCTTAGAGAAGCATTACAGAAGCCTGAAAGAAGACCTCTTTTCGTTACTATCGGCTTTCATGCCACAGCTGGAATCCTCAGCCGCATGCACAGACCCCATACAATGGGGCAAGGATCACGCTACAATCCCATCCGAGATTCCGGGTAATGTGTTAACTCCCTCTATTGACCTGGCAGAGACCACGAGAGGTAGCAACTTGAGACACACACCGGGCCCTGGTATTAGTCTCCCTACACCGGCTAAACCAGAAACTGTGGCAATACCCTGTCCTCACACACAGCGTATTCAAGCCGAGAAATCTATGGCGGCAGCAGCTCCCTACAACACCAAACCTCGGCCCTCAGTGAACATCCCAGCTATTGGGCCTTACTTGTCAGGGGCAACTCAATTCATCTCAATATCTAGAGGCACAACTTGCGATACGAGTTCTGACAACTTTAGAGTAGGAACTTTAACCCATTCAAGTATGGTGCAAAGCTTCGCTAAAGACGGGTCTTCTAGGAGTCTGCAGCTCACTACTCATGACATCGCAACAACCATCGCAGGTAACATCAGGCCGAGATCTGTTCGGAGTTGGGGGAGAGAGACCATCGACAAACTGCCAGCGGTAATAACACTCCCAGAGAGATATGGTATGCAGGTAACCCCAAATCTCATGATTGCAACAAGTCTGGACGCTCCCCACTGGTATTCCTCCCCAGCAACCGGTGTCGGTTAAGGCAGCAGAGTTCTCTGCAGTTAAGGAGTAATAATAATTTAATACTCCGGAGACTCTCCTTCACTGAACTCACAATTTTCTGACTCTCATTTAATCCTCAGTGCCTCGTGGACTTCTAATGTTGAGGCTGTTCAATATGCATATGATCAACTCATTTATTAGTTGCCTGTTTTCCTAACTTGTAGCACTCCTGTAGCTTGTAAGTAGAAATGAGACATTTACTTCATGCATATTTTTGCATCCCACAGGTTAAAGCGGGCTAACGCTCTAGCACATTTGATAATGTCTGCCTTATACCCCCCTCCTATAGAGACCTCCTTGTAATTTTAGGTTTGTCCTATCTACGCACCACTGTTTGTGTATTGAGTACTCATGTGGTCCCTAGTAGAGCCCTGAGTATTAAAGCTGTCCCCTCACTCCTATATATGTGTTACTATTGGTTAGACCATAATGATGTGTTTTAGCTAGCTCATTATTATATACAATTAATGTACTTGATATTTTGGGTTCCCATAATGGTTTATAGGGTCATGTTATACCTATTAGAAGTGTACAACCTTATTGTGATGTGGGTCTATCTGGGGTATCAATATTTGTTAAGTAGTTTCTAAATGTTAATTGGTTAGATGACAGAGCCTTATATTTTTTTATTTCAAAAGCCCTGCACTGTTAATATCTAGATTGGATATATGCATCATATAATTATTATTGAGAGCCGGTGTATTTTACCCTATTGGGAGCTTTATTTGCCTCTAGAGACACTACTACTTTCCCTGTCCTAATTCAGCAGCTAGATAGGACATACTTATCCCTACCTAATATTTTCACCAAGCATAGAATACTCAACTATGCCCTAAATTTTCTTTAATATTAGAATATATAACTTCTCCTAATAGCACCAACTGATATGTCCAACATAATTCCCCTGTTAGAGAACTCCCATCTATACGCCCATAAATCCTGCGTTCTTTTATATCGTATAGCTCCCATTTAAGTTATCTCTTAACTACCCCTCAGACATCTGAACGGCTCTTGTCTGTTGAAGCTTCTCCCTCTCCCTATACTCCATACTCACTTTTAAAGCTTACAAGAGGCTCCTCATCGGACTATTAGTAACTTTATATTGTATATCTAACCTACATGTTCTATACTACCCATTATTGTACCATAAGCCTGTGATGCCCCAAAAAAAAAAAAAAACTTGGCCCCCCGCTAAGAAAGCATCTTAATATTACATGTCTCATAGCTTTTATTCTACTAGTTCACAGCTGTACACTTTCTAAATGTGACCTAATCTCACTTGTATATTTTATATCTGTATTCCTAATGGAGACTGCCTGCTGTTTCTAGTCAACCACTATGAAGCCTTAAAAAAGTGCTGCTAATCTGATGGCCATAGGTTCTTTACCAGTGAGCTACATCTAACTTACCTTCCTATGCTATTGTCCCACACTAAGATAGACAAAGTGGCTCTCTAGTATGCTCCCCTCTCAAGCTCTTTAGATACCCAACAGACCTGCAATATCTAAACTGTGTCATTAACTTTTTATAAGCTTAGAAATTATACTTGAACCCTAGTTATGATTACTATGTCTATATTTAGCCAACCATTATCTCAGAGGTCTATTATTGCCCGACCATGAGCTAATTATACCATTGTTTCAATAGTTACCCTCTCTGAAAGCTTGCATTATCAAAACAATATAAAGAACTTCTCTTGGGCTATAGCGGCATATAATGAGTAAGCTTGGTTAACCATGAGATATGGGCTCATTCATGTGCTTAGGTCTTAAAATTAATATATTTGTAACGGTTACATGAAAGCTACCCGATATATGAAAATCTCAATAAGCAGGGAGGCTATGTTACTTTACATTCGTAGCAGGTAAGCACAGGATCTCAAGCAGAGACAATGACTAATAACTACCCCAGAGGCATACTTTTACTTTTTAGGTCTGCCATGCTGAGTCGGACAAGCCCAAGATATGAGGTAAAGTAGCACACTCAAAGGTCTCAGATGTAAATTTTGATCCCATAGCCTGAGGTTGCTCCTAAACATGTGGTTTATCCCTCATATAGTTCTCTATTTTAGCACTCATAGTCCTATAATAGGCCCATACTGCAGCCCTGTCAAGGTCGGCTCCGCCTCCCCCCCGCTTTTTCCTCCTCCCCCCCCCCCCCCACAATTCGAGTGGCTCTTGCCCACTGTAATCCCTCTTCTTTCCTGTTCTCTACGGCCTACCTGAGGTCACTCTAAATGCTAACTCCCCACATCACTGCAGAAACTCCCATTCTATTTATGTTAGTGGTGTGGAGACCAGACTACAATTATTAAAATATAAAATGAAGTTTCATCCTAGTTCGCCCAAGCTTATATCTGACACCTTTCTAGACACAACATAGATTTATACTTGTTAAGGCTGACCTTTTCGTATTATTATTGTCATGATTATCTCTGTGAACCCTAAAACTTGCGATTCAACTTTATAACTAGAACAGCTATTCCTCTATGAGCCACATGGATAATAAGCATGTCACAATATTGGGTGTTGTACTCTAATGTTAATTTTATGAAAGGGCAAAGGTTGTATTCTGTATTCTTATTGCTTTGTGAAACTTCAATAAAAATTTTAAATAAAAAAAAAAAAAAAAAAAAAAGGGACACATGAAAAATACATATGTCATGGCTGTTAAAAGAATTGTTTTGTATAATAAGCCTGACATGTATTTTTCAAGCAAATTAATTTGGTATAAGAAGGCAGTAAACACCTTAATATGTGTATGTCAAATGTTTAGTAATGCATAATTAAAAAAAAAAAAACTTTGCAATAAACCGACTAATTATCGAATACTACAAGCTACGGCATGATTAAATTAACCTAATTTATTTTTGCCTTGCAAATTCATTTTTCAGTGCCCCTTTAAGGCTCCGGTAGATATTTTTATCTTTACATGTTTTCTTAGTGCTTTAATAGACTAAATGGATAATTACTATGAGCTCTCTTTTCAGAAACAATACCTTGAAATACTATTGTCATATATAGCTTGAATACTGTGAAATGTCTGTCAGGCATTGGAATGTCATTGAGTGATGTTTGATGTCAGAATACATGGCATCTTCACACATGACAGAAACCCATTTTTAGTTTGATAGCAAATTTCAATGCCATATGTTGTATCTGCTGTATGTTATATCTTAATTTACCTGAGACATAAAAACTAATTAATGAAATGTTTGAGTATAAAAATGCCAATTATTTGTTCACCATAGTAGTTCAGCATTGCTTAAGAATGTATAATGAAGTATATTTAACATTTTTGAAAACGGCTCACTTACTACAATTTACTTTTTGAGAATGAGCATATGATTATTATCCTTGTCAAATTAAAAACCAGTCTAACACATACACAATGTGGATCATTGAGGAATTTCTACTGCAGACTGTAGATTACAAACCAGTGACCACCTTGGTAAAATGTTAGCCAATATTTTTCATATAGCCAATTTTTCAATGTTTATTGCACAATTTTTCATTAAATACATTTTGTTAAATTATGCAATTAATTTGTGCTTTGGATAGCAGAAAATGATATAATATTACACTGCCCCCACCCAGTTACCTTATAATCCCACCCGGCTGGCAAAATTTTCTGTGGATGTCATTGCAAGCTGATCCACCCTGCGCTTACTATTAATTTCCTTCTACTAGTATAAAAACAGACCTATGACCATAAATAACTAGTCTAAAAATGTAAACACACACAGATACATCTTAACTGTATATTGATATCTACATATAAGGTGCCGAGTAGCGTTTCATACAGTTAAACCAGCATTTAAAAGCACATTTGGTGTAAAAATTGTACTTTGTCCAGTGCTCCCTAGACGAGACAAAAAGCAAAATCTGTTAAATTGGTTTTCAAAATGCTGCAACCTGCTTTAAACTAGCTATTTGATTTGCAGGTTGCAAGATTTGCTTTTTGGTCTCCTATAAAATATGAGGATGTTTTTGATGTTACTTTTCTGAAGAAATATGACAATAGAACTTTTTAAATATTAAACCAATAAAGCAGTATCAGTATCACTATAGGTACAAATGCTCAAATCTGCTAATACTATACAGACAGCAATTCATATGAATATGCTTTTTAAATTCTATCAAGTTAACTGTCAAATATTTGTTTTGTTTAGATGACTTTTTTCATGTTTATTCACTATTGTGAATTTAGTTGTAATTGTCAAAAGATGAGATTTTAATAAAGCCCCCCTAAAGCTTTAGAGTAACTGTGAAATCCTCAGTAATAATATTAATAATTATTATTTCTTTTAAACTAGGTCCTCCTTTTTGGGCACAGTTAAAATGTGTGAATAAAACGCTTGTTATTGCTCACATAAGGAAACGAGTTGAATTACTCTTGCAAGAGAAATAAAGGATAAAAAAGCTAAAGAACATACACAATACATTTCTAAAATGCTTCAAGTATGCAGTTTTTAAAACGTGACAATGATTATGTAAATAAAATAAGAGCTAAAGATGCACAACCGAAACTTCTAGATACCATCAGAGTAACTGCAATCAAAATTACACTTCCATGATTCAGATAGACCTTGCATTTTAAAACATCTTTCCAATTTAATTCTATTGTGCTATATGTAGGCAGCTTCAGGGGCAACAATGCACTGCTATAAGCTCACTGAGTACATCTGTTGAGCCAATCCACAGAGGCATATATATGCAGCCACCAATCAGCAGATAGCTTCTAGTAGTGCATTGCTGTACCTGTGCCTACCTAGGTATGCTCTTTAGAAAAGAATGACAAGATACCAAAGCAAGTTTGATAATATAAGTAAATCGGAAAGTTTTTTTAAACTGAATGCTCTATCTGAATCATTAAAGTTTAAATGTTGACTTTGCTGTCCCTTTAATGTAAATGAAAGTATGAAAATAGAACTGTTACTTGATGAAACAAAGTGTGGGCATCAGCTTCACTTAAAGGGACACTGAACCCAAATTTTTTCTTTTGTGATTCAGATAGAGCATGCAATTTTAGCAACTTTCTAATTTTCTCCTATTATCAATTTTTCTTCGTTCTCTTGCTATCTTTATTTGAGAGAGAATGCATTTAAGCTTTTTTTGGGTTCAAAACTCTGGTGGATAAATTCATCCACCAATAAAAAAGTGCTGTCCAATCAGCAAGAACAAACCAAAAATGGGCCGGCATCTAAACTTACATTCTTGCATTTCAAATAAAGATACCAAGAGAATGAAGAAAATTTATAATAGGAGTAAATTAAGAAAGTTGCTTAAAATTTCATGCTCTATCTGAATCATGAAAAGAAAAAATTTGGGTTCAGTGTCCCTTTAAACAAACACATTTTTAAGCTGACCCAAAATCATCTTACTGCAAATGATAAATGTTGAGTAAAAAGGTTTGATAAACTTTCTTTATCTGGAATATTGGAGTATTTTTTTTATTATTTATTTGGCCCCAAACCTATGCCCTAGTAGATTGACAATACAGTGTAAAATTACTGACAAATTCTACTTCAGAATGAAATATTTGGGATCCATTGAAACAAAGCCTAGTTCTAAATAAATAAGGCACTTATAAGGCATCGCTTGAAGACGATGTTAAAGAATTTTGTGGATAACAGCACTTTGTTCCCTTGTTACAGTTCTATATGTAGTCACTTAGTATAAAGATGCCATGAAGCAAAATATGTCACTTTTATACTTTGAAATGTTAATTGTGCAACTAAATCTGTTCGTATTTCTAATGTTATCCTTTGCTGCCACCTCCAGGTCAAATGATGTGGAACTCATGGCCAAGGTAAGTGTGTTTTTTTTTGTTTTGTTCCTCCTATATGGAGATTTACTGTGTGTTCCTTTGGCACATTACATAGATCCTTTTTTACAACAATATTTCTGGGGGGTTTTTAAGCAAACTTAAAATTTAAAAATGTTTTGCATTTAAATAAGCTATAGTTGTTTGTTATAACATGAGAAGCCTGCATTTGGATCCGCTCTTTAATCTTACAGTTCTGTATATGATGAACGTTCCAGGGTGTAGCTGTTTGCCACTTTTACTATATTGCCTTTACGCATTACTCAATTTTGTTGCATTTAAAAATGCATTATATTTTTTTGAAAATGGGTACTACTGTGCAGGGGAAAAACAAACTCTTTTCTTGTTTGTATTTTTATTTAAGGCTTTAAAGATACATTTAACACTAATTAATCAAATGCTAGATAGAATTAACATTAGTCTGAGAATAACATGATGTATTTTTTAAAGTTTTATTAGCTGTTTATATATTGACAAAACAAGTGTTAAGTTTTAGTGTATAAAACCAATGGGAGCTGCCATAATATAACTTAGGTTCATTCTCTGCTGCAGCTAATAAGGGACAGTTATAAATAGGTCACTAGAGTGTGTGCAATATAACATTGTTCTGCTCTTCCATTGTTAACAGGAACTGAAAAGCTCACAATTTCATATGGGAATTACAGGAAAAGGGGCCAAAATAAATAATGAAAATATATTGCAGAGTTTTTAAATATATATATCATACAGATTCACACATACAGTAGTCTAACATTCTTATGCTATATCCATATAATATAAAAACATATGTTTTCTAAAATCCTAAAAGCTCAAAAACCTTTATCCCAAAATACTAAGTGGCAAAAAATCTACAACAGTCTTTTTGAAATCGTTGTTCAATGAACCGTTATCTCGAGGATTAGGCTTTGTCTGGAGGTGTCTCATTCAGGGAGTTACAATTGTTGCCAAAGAATTATTGTCAAAAAATTAGATAGCGTATTACTTGTTCCGGTCTCTAAATTGGTAATAAGCCTTTTTACCGTGATTCAATATACAGTTATCTCAAGTAGTACCCTTGTATGAAAAGTGTCACTTTCAGGGGGATACAGTTATTACCAAAAAATAATAAGATAGTGTCTTGTTTATTCCGGTATCTGTGTTGGTAATAAGCCTTTTTATTGTAAAATCCCAATCTCTCTTTGCTACAGGGGTTATCACCTGACAGTCCGTGAATATACACTACGGAGCTTGAGGTTCTCTTACCTCTCTCTTCAACTTTCAGGGGTATGAGCTCCCACTTGTAATTTTGTTCTTACCCGCTCCTCATAGCGGCTCCGTTTGGCCGTACTTCTCCGGGTCGACCACGCTGTTGTCTGCGCGTCTGACGTCACGGGGCTTCCGATAAGCTTGTGTTACTTGCGCAAGTAATTTATTCACTGTTTCTTTTCCAGCCGTCATCGAGCCAGGCTTCCTCTGCACTTCGGTACTATGTACACAGAGTCAGGGCTCCTTCTCACCAATTTTCCTCTTAGATCTGGCAATCCGGCTCAACTTTAATAATAGGTTTTATCAGGTCTGTGACCGTATACTTTTTCTCATCCTCCTAGTACAGTTCGTTCTATGCGTTTCACCCCCCAAAATTCTGCTCCCCCCTCGATGGGTTTTAGGCCTTTTTTCCACTTAATATTTTTTAGGGTCATTGTGTATGTTTTTTGTTTTGTTGGTTTTTTTTAATAACAATTAAAAAGAAAATGGGCTAGCAAAACACATGCATACAGGTGGGTTGAATTGCATGCATCTCATACCATTTTCTCCCTGAGAGAAGGAAGAGAAAAGAAGGGGAGTGGAAAAAAGGAGGGAAAGGAAAGCAGGATGGGAGGGAGAGACAAAAGAGAAAAGTGGTGAGGGAAAGAAAGGAGTGAAAGAAGGGAGCAAGGGAGGGAGTTTAGAGAAGGGAGGGAGGGAAGGATGGGAGTGAGGGAGAAAGCGAAAGAAGGGAGAGAGGGAGGGAAAAAAGAATACACTTTGAAACAATCACTGCCCATTACATGCAATAACATACAGTAGTTACCATTATTCAAGTAATTAAACTTTTAAGTGTCTGTTTCCTATATACTCCGTGGGTTCATGAATCCAGAGAAAGCTATTAGTAGCTAACATACATTAGCGCTGAGAGTTTATGATTAGACATCACAAGCTGATCTAAAAAGTGCACAGACGCATCCAGTCTGTTACCTGCTAAGACCTGCAATAAGCACTGCGCTGGCAGACCCACCACAGATAAGGGGAGGCAATATATTGGCACAATGTCTTCTCCTCCAGCCTCACCTTGGAAGCATATCCCCGGTCAAGTTTCTCACCAAGAAAGCTTCCACTGCAAAAATGCTTGCGGCTCTAAATGAAGCAACGGTTTAAAGGAGCACTGCCTGTAAAGAGCGACCTTAATCATCGCACGTGCCTGGTCTTCTCTGTAAAAGCCTGCACTTTATAGCTCACTGTACTGTATGCTGCTTTTAGAGAGATGATAGGACAGATGTGCTGCCCATCCCAAATCTGCTGCCCTAGGCACCGGCCTTGTTGGCCTAGGCCATAATACGCCCCTGGGCATGCTCTATCAGAGGCATAAATATTTAATTTTGACTTCCATTTTCCTTTTTCAATTTTTTTTTCCTTCCTTTAATTTATCTTCAGCAAATCAGATGTTCATACCTCTTATCCCTTAGACTTCATTGCAGATCTTGCTTTCGCTTCTCCATTTAAGTTATGTGATCGGTCATGTGTGAGCAGTAGCACCTCTAGATCTATCTCACTATTTGCATTAAATGTTCTGCTTAGCGGCAAGAGTACGACTTCTGATTTGCTGTACCTAATGTCTTGTCAAAATAAAATTAAAAAAAAACAACCTTACCAGGTTGGACACAGTAAGCATAGTGGGGTGTTAAAATCTTGTCTGCAAACTTTTTTACTGTATCTCTCTTTTTTTTAAAAAAAAACAAAACAACTAACATTCTTTGAAGGAAAATGTATAGTTTACTGTCCCTTTTAACTCTCTTCAGGTAAGTCGTGTGTGAAATTGTATCTGTCTACAATGGAAATGCTAGAGTTAAACCAATCTCCGGAATATTGTTTTACTTTTATTTTACTTTTTTTCTTCAATCTGTTTATTTTCTTCTGAAGTAAATTACTATGATGTGACATGGAATAATGTGCCAGTAGAGAGTTGCTTTATTATTTTTCAGAATTCAATTTCAGACACCATTTGTCCCTGTATGCTTCTCTTGGCTGTAATGTACGATTATTCTGTCTTAACAGATAACAGAGCTCTTGTACAAGGATGGTCGCTACTGCCAAGCATCTTCAGGACCAACTGGTAGCGTTTCAATTTCTATGATTGTAACTTACCCATAAATCCGCTCTTATGTGTAATACTGTGGACTTGAGGGATTACAGCAGTAAACAATGATTGCTTCTTTATGAGAGCCGAATGGAAAAACACATTGGGTTTCCTGATTGAGGTCAATTTAGACTGTATTTTAATTTAGATTTTATTTTAATTTAGATTTTCACTTTATTATACAGTTTTATACCAACTCTTTTTCTTAAGTTTTGTGTGTAGAATTAAAAAGGAATGTATGTGATTTGTTTATATGTATATATACGGGGGGGCTGTGTGTGTATGTATCTATGTATATGTAGATATATAGATATATTAGATAGATAGAGCCACACAGTATTTATTTCATGTTAAAGTGTTTGCCTAAATAATTAATTTAAATAAATCCTTTCCAAATATGGTAGTTGCCTCTGACTGGTGCCATAAATGCAAACTTTACTAAAAAAATTTAATTAGGCAGTGATGTAACCTAGGGTTTATCTAAATTGTATGTGTCTATATAAATTACAGTACCAGCCAGGTGGCATTATGAGGTAGTCAGTGGGCCAGTGTAATAATTTGTCTATTATAACTTTTTTTTTTGTATTTTTATAAATGTTACTTATGACATCCATATCAAATTAATTGCATAATTTAATTTCAGTTGATTTAATAATAAATAGTGCAACCAACATTGAATAAATTGAATGTTTGCTAATTTTATCTTAAAGGGACAGTGACCACCTTGTAAGACATTTATGTTGCGTTGCTATAGAATATCAGCCAAATTTGAATGTTTTTAAAACAAATTAAAATCCTTTTTACTGCAATTATTTTTCATTAGCCAAACTCCACACACTATTTGCCTTATTTGGAGGAGCCAATCTGGGCTTTAGTCAACAGATAACAAGGCTCGTCATTGTCATAAAGTTAGCATAAAGTACATTATTTTGCAGCTGTTATATGATACATCCAATTAAATACATATGTGTAGCAGGGCTAGCCTTGAGAACTCAGTAGGGTTCATTTTAAGCTGTGAGAATTAGACGTTGCTCAATTTTCTGAACTAAATTACCTAAAATTGGGGCAAATGAAAATATTTTTTAAAGTTTATTGCACTATGCATTACTAAACATTTTATATACAAATTAAAAGGTGTTTACTGCTCCTTTAATATTGGCTTTAACTTTAGCCAGGTAGTCAGTAAAATTGGATGGATGTTGTGCCCATTATATGGCTCCTGGAGAGAACACTGATTATTATTTATTTTGTTTAATTATATTCACACGTGGATGTTGCAATCCATATTCTGTTACATTTAATATTTATAATATATGGGAATTATGACACTGGGATGATTGAATTTTGAAGCAAAAATATGTATAACTCACGAAATTCAGGTATTGGCTCATTTATTTTGTGTATATAGATATTAATATATGTATACACTGCTTACATTTTCTACTAGTCCTGGATTAGTAAAAAAAAATAAAAAATCTTCAAAATGAAAAGAAAGGTCCTCAGAAACATATGGTGGGCCTAAGGCGAAGACTACCAGAAACCAGCACAAAGTTATATTAATCACAATTATAGAACCCAATGAGCACAGAGTACTAGCAACTGGTCTCAAGCAGAAATCCATATGCATATTTATTCAATCTTAAAAAATAATACATTGCACCAAACTTATGACCGGTCATATTGCTCACAAAAAAACCCTGGTGCATGAGCACTTTGTCAGTTCATGAAATTCCCCTAAAGTATCATCAAAAAGAAATCATACATTTACTGCCAAATAGGGGTAGCTACCCAAATATTGTGTGTTAGCCAAGGATCATAATGATCACTTTAACAAGTAGAAGCGGTTTCTTTCTGTTACAACCCAGCCCAGACCACTTCCCTCATATATTAGACATCCTCGCACACAAGTGCCCAAACCAATCCGTGTAAGTTCAGAGTGGTAAATTAGCTCACTCGACAGATCACCATGTGGTATACAGCAGTTCCTCTATAACTGCAGTCCGCGGTTTCCCAGGCACTATGTCACTTAGCTTTGTTTTGTAGCTACACAGCCTGAGAAGAAGACCTCCGTTGTAGACCACCTTTGTAAGTGACATACTGCCTTTGAGAGTGCGGATGTTCCTGGTTCAGAACGGTATTGCCTTGTATTTTGGTGCTAGACTGACCTTTGTTAGTTCTTATCTGGGAAAAGCATTATTGGGCTAAAAGAAGCTGCTCCCAGGTGGTAAATTTACTTAGAACTGGTGTTCATTCCCAAGAGGGAGTTACTCTTTCTGAACGCTAGTTGTCTGCTCATTGTTCTGATTTATTGTGTTCTTTAATTCTGATTAATATAACCTTGTGCTGGTTATGGTAGTATTTGCCTTAGGCCCTCATTTGTTTCTGGGGACCTTCTTATTTTTCATTTTGATATTTGTGATTTTACTACTTTGTGCATCATTGTCCTGTTACCTACTTGTTGAATACAGGATATATATATATATATATATATATATATATGTATTATATATAGCGATATACATTAGGTATGGGCAAACTAAATGAATGCAGAATGTCAGATTTATTAGTGTAAAAGTACAGCACACCAATATCTGCAAATCCAGATACAGGCATGCCTCATTTCTTCTGTTATGTGTGATCAGTCCACGGGTCATCATTACTTCTGGGATATAACTCCTCCCCAACAGGAAATGCAAGAGGATTCACCCAGCAGAGCTGCATATAGCTCCTCCCCTCTACGTCAGTCCCAGTCATTCTCTTGCACCCAACGACTAGATAGGATGTGTGAGAGGACTATGGTGATTATACTTAGTTTTTATGACTTCAATCAAAAGTTTGTTATTTTAAAATAGCACCGGAGCGTGTTATTACTTCTCTGGCAGAGTTTGAGGAAGAATCTGTCAGAGTTTTTTACTATGATTTTAACCGGAGTAGTTAAGATCATATTGCTGTTCTCGGCCATCTGAGGGAGGTAAAGGCTTCAGATCAGGGGACAGCGGGCAGAGGAATCTGCATTGAGGTATGTAGCAGTTTTTATTTTCTGAATGGAATTGATGAGAAAATCCTGCCATACCGTTAAAATGACATGTATGTATACACTTCAGTATTCTGGGGATGGTATTTCACCGGAACTACTCTGTTAAAGGTCACTAATCCTTTTTAATAACTATTTATCATGTTAAACGTTTTTGCTGGAATGTAGAATCGTTTACATTGCTGAGGTACTGTGTGAATAAATATTTGGGCATTATTTTCCACTTGGCAGTTTTTTGCTTTATTTGTGACAGTTTCGTTTCTCTTCACTGCTGTGTGGGAGAGGGAGGGGCCGTTTTGGCGCTCTTTGCTACGCATCAAAAAATGCCAGTCAGTTACTTTTATTTTTCCTGCATGATCCGGTTCATCTCTGATAGATCTCAGGGGTCTTCAAACTTCTTTGAAGGGAGGTAAATTCTCTCAGCAGAGCTGTGAGAATTCTTATAGTGACTGTGAATAAAAACGTTGCTTTGTATTTTTTATGTCAAATTTAATTATTGTTATTTTACTAATGGGAACAAACCTTTGCTAAAAGTTTTGTTGTTTTAAAGTTTGATGCTATAACTGTTTTTCAGTTCACTATTTCAACTGTCATTTAATCGTTAGTACCTCTTTGAGGCACAGTACGTTTTTTGCTAAAAAAGATTATAACCAAGTTGTAAGTTTTTTGCTAGTGTGTTAAACATGTCTGACTCAGAGGAAGATATCTGTGTCATTTGTTCCAATGCCAAGGTGGAGCCCAATAGAAATTTATGTACTAACTGTATTGATGCTACTTTAAATAAAAGTCAATCTGTACAATGTGAACAAATTTCACCAAACAGCGAGGGGAGAGTTATGCCGACTAACTCGCCTCACGCGGCAGTACCTGCATCTCCCGCCCGGGAGGTGCGTGATATTTTGGCGCCTAGTACATCTGGGCGGCCATTACAGATAACATTACAAGATATGGCTACTGTTATGACTGAAGTTTTGTCTAAATTACCAGAACTAAGAGGCAAGCGTGATCACTCTGGGGTGAGAACAGAGTGCGCTGACAATGCTAGGGCCATGTCTGATACTGCGTCACAGCTCGCAGAGCATGAGGACGGAGAGCTTCATTCTGTGGGTGACGGTTCTGATCCAAACAGATTGGACTCAGATATTTCAAATTTTAAATTTAAATTGGAGAACCTCCGTGTATTACTAGGGGAGGTCTTAGCAGCTCTCAACGATTGTAACACCGTTGCAATACCAGAGAAACTGTGTAGGTTGGATAAATACTTTGCGGTACCGGCGAGTACTGACGTTTTTCCTATACCTAAGAGACTAACTGAAATTGTTACTAAGGAGTGGGATAGACCCGGTGTGCCGTTCTCACCCCCTCCAATATTTAGAAAGATGTTTCCAATAGACGCCACCACTCGGGACTTATGGCAAACGGTCCCCAAGGTGGAGGGAGCAGTTTCTACTTTAGCTAAGCGTACCACTATCCCGGTGGAGGATAGCTGTGCTTTCTCAGATCCAATGGATAAAAAATTAGAGGGTTACCTTAAGAAAATGTTTGTTCAACAAGGTTTTATATTACAACCCCTTGCATGTATCGCGCCGATTACGGCTGCGGCAGCATTTTGGATTGAGTCGCTTGAAGAGAACCTTAGTTCATCTACGCTAGACGACATTACGGACAGGCTTAGAGTCCTTAAACTAGCTAATTCCTTCATTTCGGAGGCCGTAGTACATTTAACCAAACTTACGGCTAAGAACTCAGGATTCGCCATACAGGCACGTAGGGCGCTGTGGCTAAAATCCTGGTCAGCTGATGTTACTTCTAAGTCCAAATTACTTAATATACCTTTCAAGGGGCAGTCTTTATTTGGGCCCGGTTTGAAAGAGATTATCGCTGACATTACAGGAGGTAAGGGCCACGCCCTACCTCAAGACAAAGCCAAAGCTAAGGCTAGACAGTCTAATTTTCGTCCCTTTCGGAACTTTAAAACAGGAGCAGCATCAACCTCCACTGCACCAAAACAGGAAGGAGCTGTTGCTCGTTACAGGCAAGGCTGGAAGCCTAACCAGTCCTGGAACAAGAGCAAGCAGGCCAGGAAACCTGCTGCTGCCCCAAAGACAGCATGAACCGAGAGCCCCCGATCCGGGACCGGATCTAGTGGGGGGCAGACTCTCTCTCTTCGCCCAGGCCTGGGCAAGAGATGTTCAGGATCCCTGGGCTCTAGAGATCATATCGCAGGGATACCTTCTAGACTTCAAATTATCTCCCCCAAGAGGGAGATTTCATCTGTCAAGGTTGTCAACAAACCAGATAAAGAAAGAAGCGTTTCTACGCTGCGTACAAGATCTGTTATTAATGGGAGTGATCCATCCGGTTCCGCGGTCGGAACAAGGACAAGGGTTCTACTCAAACCTGTTTGTGGTTCCCAAAAAAGAGGGAACTTTCAGGCCAATCTTAGATTTAAAGACTCTAAACAAATTCCTAAGAGTTCCATCGTTCAAAATGGAAACTATTCGGACAATCTTACCCATGATCCAAGAGGGTCAGTACATGACCACAGTGGATTTAAAGGATGCTTACCTTCACATACCGATCCACAAAGATCATCACCGGTATCTAAGGTTTGCCTTCTTAGACAGGCACTACCAGTTTGTAGCTCTTCCATTCGGATTGGCTACGGCTCCAAGAATCTTCACAAAGGTTCTGGGTGCCCTTCTAGCGGTACTAAGACCGCGAGGGATTTCGGTAGCTCCGTACCTAGACGACATTCTAATTCAAGCTTCAAGCTTTCAAACTGCCAAGTCTCATACAGAGTTAGTTCTGGCATTTCTAAGGTCGCATGGATGGAAAGTGAACGAAAAGAAGAGTTCTCTCTTTCCTCTCACAAGAGTTCCATTCTTGGGGACTCTTATAGATTCTGTAGAAATGAAGGTTTACCTGACAGAAGACAGGTTAACAAAGCTTCAAAATGCATGCCGCGTCCTTCATTCCATTCAACACCCGTCAGTAGCTCAATGCATGGAGGTGATCGGCTTAATGGTAGCGGCAATGGACATAGTACCTTTTGCACGCCTACACCTCAGACCGCTGCAATTATGCATGCTAAGTCAGTGGAATGGGGATTACTCAGATTTGTCCCCTACTCTGAATCTGAATCAAGAGACCAAAAATTCTCTTCTATGGTGGCTTTATCGGCCACACCTGTCCAGGGGGATGCCATTCAGCAGGCCAGACTGGACAATTGTAACAACAGACGCCAGCCTACTAGGTTGGGGCGCTGTCTGGAATTCTCTGAAGGCTCAGGGACTATGGAATCAGGAGGAGAGTCTCCTTCCAATAAACATTCTGGAATTGAGAGCAGTTCTCAATGCCCTTCTGGCTTGGCCCCAGTTAACAACTCGGGGGTTCATCAGGTTTCAGTCGGACAACATCACGACTGTAGCTTACATCAACCATCAGGGAGGGACAAGAAGCTCCCTAGCAATGATGGAAGTATCAAAGATAATTCGCTGGGCAGAGTCTCACTCTTGCCACCTGTCAGCAATCCACATCCCGGGAGTGGAGAACTGGGAGGCGGATTTCTTGAGTCGCCAGACTTTTCATCCGGGGGAGTGGGAACTTCATCCGGAGGTCTTTGCCCAAATACTTCGACGTTGGGGCAAACCAGAGATAGATCTCATGGCGTCTCGCCAGAACGCCAAACTTCCTCGCTACGGGTCCAGATCCAGGGATCCGGGAGCAGTTCTGATAGATGCTTTGACAGCACCTTGGAACTTCAGGATGGCTTATGTGTTTCCACCCTTCCCGCTGCTTCCTCGATTGATTGCCAAAATCAAACAGGAGAGAGCATCAGTAATTCTAATAGCACCTGCATGGCCACGCAGGACTTGGTATGCAGATCTAGTGGACATGTCATCCTGTCCGCCTTGGTCTCTACCTCTAAGACAGGACCTTCTGATACAGGGTCCATTCAAACATCAAAATCTAACTTCTCTGAAGCTGACTGCTTGGAAATTGAACGCTTGATTTTATCAAAACGTGGTTTTTCTGAGTCGGTTATTGATACCCTAATTCAGGCTAGGAAGCCTGTTACCAGAAGGATTTACCATAAAATATGGCGGAAATACCTATACTGGTGCGAATCCAAAGGTTACTCCTGGAGTAAGGTTAGGATCGCTAGGATACTGTCTTTTCTACAAGAAGGTTTAGAAAAGGGTTTATCAGCTAGTTCATTAAAGGGACAGATTTCAGCTCTGTCCATCTTGTTACACAGACGTCTGTCAGAAAATCCAGACGTCCAGTCCTTTTGTCAGGCTTTAGCTAGGATCAAGCCTGTGTTTAAAGCTGTTGCTCCACCATGGAGTTTAAACTTAGTTCTTAACGTTTTACAGGGTGTTCCGTTTGAACCCCTTCATTCCATTGATATAAAATTGTTATCTTGGAAAGTTCTGTTTTTAATGGCTATTTCCTCGGCTCGAAGAGTCTCTGAGTTATCAGCCTTACATTGTGATTCCCCTTATCTGATTTTTCACTCAGACAAGGTAGTTCTGCGTACTAAACCTGGGTTCTTACCTAAGGTAGTCACTAACAGGAACATCAATCAAGAGATTGTTGTCCCATCCTTGTGTCCAAATCCTTCTTCAAAGAAGGAACGTCTTTTACACAATCTGGATGTAGTTCGTGCCCTCAAGTTCTACTTGCAGGCAACTAAAGATTTTCGCCAAACTTCTTCCTTGTTTGTCGTTTACTCTGGACAGAGGAGAGGTCAAAAAGCTTCTGCTACCTCTCTCTCTTTTTGGCTTCGTAGCATAATACGTTTAGCCTATGAGACTGCTGGACAGCAGCCTCCTGAAAGAATTACAGCTCACTCCACTAGAGCTGTGGCTTCCACTTGGGCCTTTAAGAATGAGGCCTCTGTTGAACAGATTTGCAAGGCTGCAACTTGGTCTTCACTTCATACTTTTTCCAAATTTTACAAATTTGACACTTTTGCTTCTTCGGAGGCTATTTTTGGGAGAAAGGTTCTTCAGGCAGTGGTTCCTTCTGTATAATGAGCCTGCCTTTCCCTCCCGTCATCCGTGTACTTTTGCTTTGGTATTGGTATCCCAGAAGTAATGATGACCCGTGGACTGATCACACATAACAGAAGAAAACATAATTTATGCTTACCTGATAAATTCCTTTCTTCTGTTGTGTGATCAGTCCACGGCCCGCCCTGTTTTAAGGCAGGTAAATATCTTTTAAATTATACTCCAGTCACCACTTCACCCTTGGTTACTCCTTTCTCGTTGATTCTTGGTCGAATGACTGGGACTGACGTAGAGGGGAGGAGCTATATGCAGCTCTGCTGGGTGAATCCTCTTGCATTTCCTGTTGGGGAGGAGTTATATCCCAGAAGTAATGATGACCCGTGGACTGATCACACAACAGAAGAAAGGAATTTATCAGGTAAGCATAAATTATGTTTTTATTGCGCTTCACTTTATTGTGCTTCGCAGATATTGCTCTTTTTACAAATTGAAGGTTTGTGGCAACCCTCTGTTGAGCAAGTCTATTGGCACCGTTTTCCCAACATATGTATACACATTTAAACACATAAATACACATATATACACACACCTATATACACACACCTATATGTACACACCACTAGCAAAAGGATTACGAGTCACTGAAGGTTCAGATGAGTTAACATTTTTTAACAAAGTATTTTTAATTGAAGGTATATTTTT